>NC_133334.1:59613307-59913307 GCF_042186555.1 Aquarana catesbeiana | reverse complement strand
ATAGTGGAGAACAATTTTATATAAAAGTGCATAGTGGAGATCAATTTTATATAAACGTTCATAGTGGAGATCAGTTTTATATAAAAGTGCACAGTGGAGATCAATTTTATATAAAATTGCATAGTGGAGAACAATTTTATATAAAAGTGCATAGTGGAGATCAATTTTATATAAAAGTTCATAGTGGAGATCAAGTTTATATAAAAGTGCATAGTGGAGATCAATTTTATATAAAATTGCATAGTGGAGAACAATTTTATATAAAAGTGCATAGTGGAGATCAATTTTTATATAAAAATGCATAGTGGAGATCAAGTTTATATAAAAGTGCACAGTGGAGATCAATTTTATATAAAATTGCATAGTTGAGAACAATTTTATATAAAAGTGCATAGTGGAGATCAATTTTTATATAAAAATGCATAGTGGAGATCAATTTTATATAAAAGTGCACAGTGGAGATCAATTTTATATAAAATTGCATAGTGGAGATCAATTTTATACAAAAGTGCATAGTGGAGATCAATTTTATATAAAAGTGCATAGTGGAGATCAATTTTATATAAAAGTGCACAGTGGAGATCAATTTTATATAAAATTGCATAGTGGAGAACAATTTTATATAAAAGTGCATAGTGGAGATCAATTTTTATATAAAAATGCATAGTGGAGAACAATTTTATATAAAAGTGCATAGTGGAGATCAATTTTTATATAAAAATGCATAGTGGAGATCAATTTTATATAAAAGTGCACAGTGGAGATCAATTTTATATAAAAGTTCATAGTGGAGATCAATTTTATATAAAAGTGCATAGTGGAGATCAATTTTTATATAAAAATGCATAGTGGAGATCAATTTTATATTAAAGTTCATAGTGGAGATCAATTTTATATAAAAGTGCACAGTGGAGATCAATTTTATATAAAAGTGCACAGTGGAGATCAATTTTATATAAAAGTGCATAGTGGAGATCAATTTTTATATAAAAATGCATAGTGGAGATCAATTTTATATAAAAGTGCACAGTGGAGATCAATTTTATATAAAATTGCATAGTGGAGAACAATTTTATATAAAAGTGCATAGTGGAGATCAATTTTGTATAAAAGTTCATAGTGGAGATCAATTTTATATAAAAGTGCACAGTGGAAATCAATTTTATATAAAAGTGCACAGTGGAAATCAATTTTATATAAAAGTGCACAGTGGAGATCAATTTTATATAAAATTGCATAGTGGAGAACAATTTTATATAAAAGTGCATAGTGGAGATCAATTTTTATATAAAAATGCATAGTGGAGTTCAATTTTATATAAAAGTGCACAGTTGAGATCAATTTTATATAAAATTGCATAGCGGAGAACAATTTTATATAAAAGTGCATAGTGGAGATCAATTTTGTATAAAAGTTCATAGTGGAGATCAATTTTAGATAAAAGTGCACAGCGGAAATCAATTTTATATAAAAGTGCACAGTGGAGATAATTTTATATAAAATTGCATAGTGGAGAACAATTTTATATAAAAGTGCATAGTGGAGATCAATTTTTATATAAAAATGCATAGTGGAGATCAATTTTATATAAAAGTGCACAGTGGAGATCAATTTTATATAAAAGTTCATAGTGGAGATCAATTTTATATAAAAGTGCACAGTGGAGATCAATTTTATATAAAATTGCATAGTGGAGAACAATTTTATATAAAAGTGCATAGTGGAGATCAATTTTTATATAAAAATGCATAGGGGAGATCAATTTTATATAAAAGTGCACAGTGGAGATCAATTTTATATAAAATTGCATAGTGGAGATCAATTTTATATAAAAGTGCATAGTGGAGATCAATTTTATATAAAAGTGCACAGTGGAGATCAATTTTATATAAAATTGCATAGTGGAGAACAATTTTATATAAAAGTGCATAGTGGAGATCAATTTTATATAAAAGTGCATAGTGGAGATCAATTTTTATATAAAAATGCATAGTGGAGATCAATTTTATATAAAAGTGCATAGTGGAGATCAATTTTATATAAAAGTGCATAGTGGAGATCAATTTTTATATAAAAATGCATAGTGGAGATCAATTTTATATAAAAGTGCATAGTGGAGATCAATTTTATATAAAAGTTCATAGTGGAGATCAAGTTTATATAAAAGTGCACAGTGGAGATCAATTTTATATAAAATTGCATAGTGGAGAACAATTTTATATAAAAGTGCATAGTGGAGATCAATTTTTATATAAAAATGCATAGTGGAGATCAATTTTATATAAAAGTGCACAGTGGAGATCAATTTTATATAAAATTGCATAGTGGAGAACAATTTTATATAAAAGTGCATAGTGGAGATCAATTTTTATATAAAAATGCATAGTGGAGATCAATTTTATATAAAAGTTCATAGTGGAGATCAATTTTATATAAAAGTTCAGAGTGGAGATCAAGTTTATATAAAAGTGCACAGTGGAGATCAATTTTATATAAAAGTTCATAGTGGAGATCAATTTTATATAAAAGTGCACAGTGGAGATCAATTTTATATAAAATTGCATAGTGGAGAACAATTTTATATAAAAGTGCATAGCGGAGATCAATTTTTATATAAAAATGCATAGTGGAGATCAATTTTATATAAAAGTGCATAGTGGAGATCAATTTTTATATAAAAATGCATAGTGGAGATCAATTTTATATAAAAGTGCACAGTGGAGATCAGTTTTATATAAAAGTGCACAGTGGAGATCAATTTTATATAAAAGTTCATAGTGGAGATCAATTTTATATAAAAGTGCACAGTGGAGATCAATTTTATATAAAATTGCATAGTGGAGAACAATTTTATATAAAAGTGCATAGTGGAGATCAATTTTTATATAAAAATGCATAGTGGAGATCAATTTTATATAAAAGTGCACAGTGGAGATCAATTTTATATAAAAATTCAAAGTGGAGATCAATTTTATATAAAAGTGCATAGTGGAGATGAATTTTATATAAAAGTGCACAGTGGAGATGAATTTTATGTAAAATTGCATAGTGGAGAACAATTTTATATAAAAGTGCATAGTGGAGATCAATTTTATATAAAAGTGCATAGTGGAGATCAATTTTTATATAAAAATGCATAGTGGAGATCAATTTTATATAAAAGTGCATAGTGGAGATCAATTTTATATAAAAGTGCATAGTGGAGATCAATTTTTATATAAAAATGCATAGTGGAGATCAATTTTATATAAAAGTGCATAGTGGAGATCAATTTTATATAAAAGTTCATAGTGGAGATCAAGTTTATATAAAAGTTCAGAGTGGAGATCAAGTTTATATAAAAGTGCACAGTGGAGATCAATTTTATATAAAATTTCATAGTGGAGAACAATTTTATATAAAATTGCATAGTGGAGAACAATTTTATATAAAAGTGCATAGTGGAGATCAATTTTTATATAAAAATGCATAGTGGAGAACAATTTTATATAAAAGTGCATAGTGGAGATCAATTTTATATAAAATTGCATAGTGGAGAACAATTTTATATAAAAGTGCATAGTGGAGATCAATTTTTATATAAAAATGCATAGTGGAGAACAATTTTATATAAAAGTGCATAGTGGAGATCAATTTTATATAAAAGTTCATAGTGGAGATCAGTTTTATATAAAAGTGCACAGTGGAGATCAATTTTATATAAAATTGCATAGTGGAGAACAATTTTATATAAAAGTGCATAGTGGAGATCAATTTTTATATAAAAATGCATAGTGGAGATCAATTTTATATAAAATTGCATAGTGGAGATCAATTTTATATAAAAGTGCATAGTGGAGATCAATTTTTATATAAAAATGCATAGTGGAGATCAATTTTATATAAAATTGCATAGTGGAGATCAATTTTATATAAAAGTGCACAGTGGAGATCAATTTTATATAAAATTGCATAGTGGAGAACAGTTTTATATAAAAGTGCATAGTGGAGATCAATTTTTATATAAAAATGCATAGTGGAGATCAATTTTATATAAAATTGCATAGTGGAGATCAATTTTATATAAAAGTGCATAGTGGAGATCAATTTTTATATAAAAATGCATAGTGGAGATCAATTTTATATAAAAGTGCACAGTGGAGATCAATTTTATATAAAAATTCAAAGTGGAGATCAATTTTATATAAAAGTGCATAGTGGAGATGAATTTTATATAAAAGTGCATAGTGGAGAACAATTTTATATAAAAGTTCATAGTGGAGATCAATTTTATATAAAAGTGCACAGTGGAGATCAATTTTATATAAAATTGCATAGTGGAGAACAATTTTATATAAAAGTGCATAGCGGAGATCAATTTTTATATAAAAATGCATAGTGGAGATCAATTTTATATAAAAGTGCACAGTGGAGATCAGTTTTATATAAAAGTGCACAGTGGAGATCAATTTTATATAAAAGTTCATAGTGGAGATCAATTTTATATAAAAGTGCACAGTGGAGATCAATTTTATATAAAATTGCATAGTGGAGAACAATTTTATATAAAAGTGCATAGTGGAGATCAATTTTTATATAAAAATGCATAGTGGAGATCAATTTTATATAAAAGTGCACAGTGGAGATCAATTTTATATAAAAATTCAAAGTGGAGATCAATTTTATATAAAAGTGCATAGTGGAGATGAATTTTATATAAAAGTGCACAGTGGAGATGAATTTTATGTAAAATTGCATAGTGGAGAACAATTTTTTATAAAAGTGCATAGTGGAGATCAATTTTATATAAAAGTGCATAGTGGAGATCAATTTTTATATAAAAATGCATAGTGGAGATCAATTTTATATAAAAGTGCATAGTGGAGATCAATTTTATATAAAAGTGCATAGTGGAGATCAATTTTTATATAAAAATGCATAGTGGAGATCAATTTTATATAAAAGTGCATAGTGGAGATCAATTTTATATAAAAGTTCATAGTGGAGATCAAGTTTATATAAAAGTGCACAGTGGAGATCAATTTTATATAAAATTGCATAGTGGAGAACAATTTTATATAAAATTGCATAGTGGAGAACAGTTTTATATAAAAGTGCATAGTGGAGATCAATTTTTATATAAAAATGCATAGTGGAGATCAATTTTATATAAAATTGCATAGTGGAGATCAATTTTATATAAAAGTGCATAGTGGAGATCAATTTTATATAAAAGTGCATAGTGGAGATCAATTTTATATAAAATTGCATAGTGGAGAACAATTTTATATAAAAGTGCATAGTGGAGATCAAGTTTATATAAAAGTGCACAGTGGAGATCAATTTTATATAAAATTGCATAGTTGAGAACAATTTTATATAAAAGTGCATAGTGGAGATCAATTTTTATATAAAAATGCATAGTGGAGAACAATTTTATATAAAAGTGCATAGTGGAGATCAATTTTATATAAACGTTCATAGTGGAGATCAGTTTTATATAAAAGTGCACAGTGGAGATCAATTTTATATAAAATTGCATAGTGGAGAACAATTTTATATAAAAGTGCATAGTGGAGATCAATTTTATATAAAAGTTCATAGTGGAGATCAAGTTTATATAAAAGTGCATAGTGGAGATCAATTTTATATAAAATTGCATAGTGGAGAACAATTTTATATAAAAGTGCATAGTGGAGATCAATTTTTATATAAAAATGCATAGTGGAGATCAAGTTTATATAAAAGTGCACAGTGGAGATCAATTTTATATAAAATTGCATAGTTGAGAACAATTTTATATAAAAGTGCATAGTGGAGATCAATTTTTATATAAAAATGCATAGTGGAGATGAATTTTATATAAAAGTGCACAGTGGAGATCAATTTTATATAAAATTGCATAGTGGAGATCAATTTTATACAAAAGTGCATAGTGGAGATCAATTTTATATAAAAGTGCATAGTGGAGATCAATTTTATATAAAAGTGCACAGTGGAGATCAATTTTATATAAAATTGCATAGTGGAGAACAATTTTATATAAAAGTTCATAGTGGAGATCAATTTTTATATAAAAATGCATAGTGGAGATCAATTTTATATAAAAGTGCACAGTGGAGATCAATTTTATATAAAAGTTCATAGTGGAGATCAATTTTATATAAAAGTGCATAGTGGAGATCAATTTTATATAAAAGTGCACAGTGGAGATCAATTTTATATAAAAATGCATAGTGGAGAACAATTTTATATAAAAGTGCATAGTGGAGATCAATTTTTATATAAAAATGCATAGTGGAGATCAATTTTATATAAAAGTGCACAGTGGAGATCAATTTTATATAAAAGTTCATAGTGGAGATCAATTTTATATAAAAGTGCATAGTGGAGATCAATTTTTATATAAAAATGCATAGTGGAGATCAATTTTATATTAAAGTTCATAGTGGAGATCAATTTTATATAAAAGTGCACAGTGGAGATCAATTTTATATAAAAGTGCACAGTGGAGATCAATTTTATATAAAAGTGCATAGTGGAGATCAATTTTTATATAAAAATGCATAGTGGAGATCAATTTTATATAAAAGTGCACAGTGGAGATCAATTTTATATAAAATTGCATAGTGGAGAACAATTTTATATAAAAGTGCATAGTGGAGATCAATTTTGTATAAAAGTTCATAGTGGAGATCAATTTTATATAAAAGTGCACAGTGGAAATCAATTTTATATAAAAGTGCACAGTGGAGATCAATTTTATATAAAATTGCATAGTGGAGAACAATTTTATATAAAAGTGCATAGTGGAGATCAATTTTTATATAAAAATGCATAGTGGAGTTCAATTTTATATAAAAGTGCACAGTTGAGATCAATTTTATATAAAATTGCATAGCGGAGAACAATTTTATATAAAAGTGCATAGTGGAGATCAATTTTGTATAAAAGTTCATAGTGGAGATCAATTTTAGATAAAAGTGCACAGCGGAAATCAATTTTATATAAAAGTGCACAGTGGAGATAATTTTATATAAAATTGCATAGTGGAGAACAATTTTATATAAAAGTGCATAGTGGAGATTAGGGATGAGCCGAACACCCCCCGGTTCGGTTCGCACCAGAACCCGCGAACGGACCGAAAGTTCGCACGAACGTTAGAACCCCATTGACGTCTATGGGACTCGAACGTTCGAAATCAAAAGTGCTCATTTTAAAGGCTAATTTGCATGGTATTGTCCTAAAAAGGGTTTGGGGACCCGGGTCCTACCCCAGGGGACATGTATCAATGCAAAAAAAACTTTTAAAAACGGCCGTTTTTTCGGGAGCAGTGATTTTAATGATGCTTAAAGTAAAAAAAAAAAAGTGAAATATTCCTTTAAATATCGTACCTGGGGGGTGTCTATAGTATGCCTGTAAAGTGACGCGTGTTTCCCATGTTTAGAACAGTCCCTGCACCAAATGTCATTTTTAAAGGAAAAAATCTCATTTAAAACTGCTTGCGGGTTTAATGTCATGTCGGGTCATGGCAATATGGATGAAAATCAGTGAGACAAACGGCATGGGTACCCCCCAGTCCATTACCAGGCCCTTTGGGTCTTGTATGGATATTAAGGGGAACCCCGCACCCAAATTAAAATAAGGAAAGGTGTGGGGCCACCAGGCCCTATATACTCTGAACAGCAGTATACAGGCGGTGCAAACAAGACAGGGACTGTAGGTTTGTTGTTAAGTAGAATCTGTTTGTAATTTTGAACATTTTTAACGTGTTTAGCTCCAGCCAAAAAATCTTTTCTAAGCTTTTTGGAAAACATAGGGAAGGGTTATCACCCCTGTGACATTTGTTTTGCTGTCTTTCCTCCTCTTCAGAAGATTTCACCTCACTTTTTTGTCCCTCTCCTTCTTGGCCTTCCAGACATACTAATGGCCTGTAGCTGCACTAAGCTGGGATAGAACACCTGTAATTTTCTTCAAGTAGCTTTATATACTGTAACCAGACAAGCCTGCCTGTCAGTAGGAAGATAACAGGAACGGATCTAGCTGTACACTGTGAGCAGGACGCACTGTACTAAATGTAAATAGTCTAGCTGCCTGACCGTGGTACTAATAGGATCAAATAGAACACCTGTAATTTTCTTCAGGTAGCTTTATATACTGTAACCAGACAAGCCTGCCTGTCAGTAGGAAGATAACAGGAACGGATCTAGCTGAACACTGTGAGCAGGACGCACTGTACTAAATGTAAATAGTCTAGCTGCCTGACCGTGGTACTAATAGGATCAAATAGAACACCTGTAATTTTCTTCAGGTAGCTTTATATACTGTAACCAGACAAGCCTGCCGGTCAGTAGGAATTTAACAGGAACGGATCTAGCTGAACACTGTGAGCAGGACGCACTGCACTAAATGTAAATAGCAGGAACGGATCTAGCTGAACACTGTGAGCAGGACGCACTGCACTAAATGTAAATAGTCTAGAAGATAACAGGAACGGATCTAGCTGAACACTGTGAGCAGGACGCACTGCATTAAATGTAAATAGTCTAGATAGAAGATAACAGGAACGGATCTAGCTAAACTGAATACAGTGTATATATATATATGCAACACCTGGGATGCATATATATACACAATACACTGTAAGTGCAGCTAACTGACTGACTGTTCTGCCTAATCTATCTAACTCAAATCAAATGACACTGTCTCTCTCTCTCTCTATCTCTCAGCACACCGGAACACACACTACACAGGGCCGCCGTGCAGGCGGCCTTATATAGTGTGGGGTGTGTACTAAATGCCCTGAGCCGTAATTGGCCAAAGCCACCCTGGCTTTGGCCAATTACAGCTCTCTCTACTGACAGCGCTGTGATTGGCCAAGCATGCGGGTCATAGTGCATGCTTGGCCAATCATCAGCCAGCAATGCACTGCGATGCCGCAGTGAATTATGGGCCGTGACGCGCCACACGAATTTAGCGCGAACGGCCCATAACGTTCGCAATTCGGCGAACGATCGAACAGCCGATGTTCGAGTCGAACATGGGTTCGACTCGAACACGAAGCTCATCCCTAGTGGAGATCAATTTTTATATAAAAATGCATAGTGGAGATCAATTTTATATAAAAGTGCACAGTGGAGATCAATTTTATATAAAAGTTCATAGTGGAGATCAATTTTATATAAAAGTGCACAGTGGAGATCAATTTTATATAAAATTGCATAGTGGAGAACAATTTTATATAAAAGTGCATAGTGGAGATCAATTTTTATATAAAAATGCATAGGGGAGATCAATTTTATATAAAAGTGCACAGTGGAGATCAATTTTATATAAAATTGCATAGTGGAGATCAATTTTATATAAAAGTGCATAGTGGAGATCAATTTTATATAAAAGTGCACAGTGGAGATCAATTTTATATAAAATTGCATAGTGGAGAACAATTTTATATAAAAGTGCATAGTGGAGATCAATTTTATATAAAAGTGCATAGTGGAGATCAATTTTTATATAAAAATGCATAGTGGAGATCAATTTTATATAAAAGTGCATAGTGGAGATCAATTTTATATAAAAGTGCATAGTGGAGATCAATTTTTATATAAAAATGCATAGTGGAGATCAATTTTATATAAAAGTGCATAGTGGAGATCAATTTTATATAAAAGTTCATAGTGGAGATCAAGTTTATATAAAAGTGCACAGTGGAGATCAATTTTATATAAAATTGCATAGTGGAGAACAATTTTATATAAAAGTGCATAGTGGAGATCAATTTTTATATAAAAATGCATAGTGGAGATCAATTTTATATAAAAGTGCACAGTGGAGATCAATTTTATATAAAATTGCATAGTGGAGAACAATTTTATATAAAAGTGCATAGTGGAGATCAATTTTTATATAAAAATGCATAGTGGAGATCAATTTTATATAAAAGTTCATAGTGGAGATCAATTTTATATAAAAGTTCAGAGTGGAGATCAAGTTTATATAAAAGTGCACAGTGGAGATCAATTTTATATAAAAGTTCATAGTGGAGATCAATTTTATATAAAAGTGCACAGTGGAGATCAGTTTTATATAAAAGTGCACAGTGGAGATCAGTTTTATATAAAAGTGCACAGTGGAGATCAATTTTATATAAAAGTTCATAGTGGAGATCAATTTTATATAAAATTGCATAGTGGAGAACAATTTTATATAAAAGTGCATAGTGGAGATCAATTTTTATATAAAAATGCATAGTGGAGATCAATTTTATATAAAAGTGCACAGTGGAGATCAATTTTATATAAAATTGCATAGTGGAGATCAATTTTATATAAAAGTGCATAGTGGAGATCAATTTGATATAAAAGTGCACAGTGGAGATCAATTTTATATAAAATTGCATAGTGGAGAACAATTTTATATAAAAGTGCATAGTGGAGATCAATTTTATATAAAAGTGCATAGTGGAGATCAATTTTTATATAAAAATGCATAGTGGAGATCAATTTTATATAAAAGTGCATAGTGGAGATCAATTTTATATAAAAGTGCATAGTGGAGATCAATTTTTATATAAAAATGCATAGTGGAGATCAATTTTATATAAAAGTGCATAGTGGAGATCAATTTTATATAAAAGTTCATAGTGGAGATCAAGTTTATATAAAAGTGCACAGTGGAGATCAATTTTATATAAAATTGCATAGTGGAGATCAATTATTATATAAAAATGCATAGTGGAGATCAATTTTATATAAAAGTTCATAGTGGAGATCAATTTTATATAAAAGTGCACAGTGGAGATCTATTTTATATAAAATTGCATAGTGGAGAACAATTTTATATAAAAGTGCATAGTGGAGATCAATTTTTATATAAAAATGCATAGTGGAGAACAATTTTATATAAAAGTGCACAGTGGAGGTCAATTTTATATAAAATTGCATAGTGGAGATCAATTTTATATAAAAGTGCACAGTGGAGATCAATTTTATATAAAAGTGCATAGTGGAGATCAATTTTATATAAAAGTGCACAGTGGAGATCAATTTTATATAAAATTGCATAGTGGAGATCAATTTTATATAAAAGTGCATAGTGGAGATCAATTTTTATATAAAAATGCATAGTGGAGATCAATTTTATATAAAAGTGCACAGTGGAGATCAATTTTATATAAAATTGCATAGTGGAGAACAATTTTATATAAAAGTGCATAGTGGAGATCAATTTTATATAAAAGTTCATAGTGGAGATCAATTTTATATAAAAGTGCACAGTGGAGATCAATTTTATATAAAATTGCATAGTGGAGAACAATTTTATATAAAAGTGCATAGTGGAGATCAATTTTTATATAAAAATGCATAGTGGAGATCAATTTTATACAAAAGTGCATAGTGGAGATCAATTTTTATATAAAAATGCATAGTGGAGATCAATTTTATATAAAAGTGCACAGTGGAGATCAGTTTTATATAAAAGTGCACAGTGGAGATCAATTTTATATAAAAGTTCATAGTGGAGATCAATTTTATATAAAAGTGCATAGTGGAGATCAATTTTGTATAAAAGTTCATAGTGGAGATCAATTTTATATAAAAGTGCACAGTGGAAATCAATTTTATATAAAAGTGCACAGTGGAGATCAATTTTATATAAAATTGCATAGTGGAGATCAATTTTATATAAAAGTGCATAGTGGAGAACAATTTTATATAAAAGTGCATAGTGGAGATCAATTTTGTATAAAAGTTCATAGTGGAGATCAATTTTATATAAAAGTGCACAGTGGAAATCAATTTTATATAAAAGTGCACAGTGGAGATCAATTTTATATAAAATTGCATAGTGGAGAACAATTTTATATAAAAGTGCATAGTGGAGATCAATTTTTATATAAAAATGCATAGTGGAGTTCAATTTTATATAAAAGTGTACAGTGGATATCAATTTTATATAAAATTGCATAGTGGAGAACAATTTTATATAAAAGTGCATAGTGGAGATCAATTTTGTATAAAAGTTCATAGTGGAGATCAATTTTAGATAAAAGTGCACAGTGGAAATCAATTTTATATAAAAGTGCACAGTGGAGATCAATTTTATATAAAATTGCATAGTGGAGAACAATTTTATATAAAAGTGCATAGTGGAGATCAATTTTTATATAAAAATGCATAGTGGAGATCAATTTTATATAAAATTGCACAGTGGAGATCAATTTTATATAAAAGTGAATAGTGGAGATCAATTTTATATAAAAGTGCATAGTGGAGATCAATTTTTATATAAAAGTGCATAGTGGAGATCAATTTTATATAAAAGTGCATAGTGGAGATCAATTTTTATATAAAAATGCATAGTGGAGATCAATTTTATATAAAAGTGCATAGTGGAGATCAATTTTATATAAAAGTGCATAGTGGAGATCAATTTTTATATAAAAATGCATAGTGGAGAACAATTTTATATAAAAGTGCATAGTGGAGATAAATTTTGTATAAAAGTTCATAGTGGAGATCAATTTTAGATAAAAGTGCACAGTGGAAATCAATTTTATATAAAAGTGCACAGTGGAGATCAATTTTATATAAAATTGCATAGTGGAGAACAATTTTATATAAAAGTGCATAGTGGAGATCAATTTTTATATAAAAATGCATAGTGGAGATCAATTTTATATAAAATTGCACAGTGGAGATCAATTTTATATAAAAGTGCATAGTGGAGATCAATTTTATATAAAAGTGCATACTGGAGATCAATTTTTATATAAAAATGCATAGTGGAGAACAATTTTATATAAAAGTGCATAGTGGAGATCAATTTTATATAAAAGTTCATAGTGGAGATCAATTTTATATAAAAGTGCACAGTGGAGAACAATTTTATATAAAAGTGCATAGTGGAGATCAATTTTTATATAAAAATGCATAGTGGAGTTCAATTTTATATAAAAGTGCACAGTGGAGATCAATTTTATATAAAATTGCATAGTGGAGAACAATTTTATATAAAAGTGCATAATGGAGATCAATTTTGTATAAAAGTTCATAGTGGAGATCAATTTTAGATAAAAGTGCACAGTGGAAATCAATTTTATATAAAAGTGCACAGTGGAGATCAATTTTATATAAAATTGCATAGTGGAGAACAATTTTATATAAAAGTGCATAGTGGAGATCAATTTTATATAAAAGTGCATAGTGGAGATCAATTTTATATAAAATTGCATAGTGGAGAACAATTTTATATAAAAGTGCATAGTGGAGATCAATTTTTATATAAAAATGCATAGTGGAGATCAATTTTATATAAAAGTGCATAGTGGAGATCAATTTTATATAAAAGTGCACAGTGGAGATCAATTTTTTATAAAAGTTCATAGTGGAGATCAATTTTATATAAAAGTGCACAGTGGAGATCAATTTTATATAAAAGTGCACAGTGGAGATCAATTTTATATATAATTGCATAGTGGAGATCCATTTTATATAAAAGTTCATAGTGGAGATTAATTTTATATAAAAGTGCATAGTGGAGATCAATTTTATATAAAATTGCATAGTGGAGAACAATTTTATATAAAAGTTCATAGTGGAGATCAATTTTATATAAAAGTGCACAGTGGAGATCAATTTTATATAAAATTGCATAGCGGAGATCAATTTTATATACAAATGCATAGTGGAGATCAATTTTTATATAAAAATGGATAGCGGAGAACAATTTTATATAAAAGTGCATAGTGGAGATCAATTTTATATAAAAGTTCATAGTGGAGATCAATTTTATATAAAAGTGCACAGTGGAGATCAATTTTATATAAAATTGCATAGCGGAGATCAATTTTATATAAAAATGCATAGTGGAGATCAATTTTTATATAAAAATGCATAGTGGAGAACAATTTTATATAAAAGTGCATAGTGGAGATCAATTTTATATAAAAGTTCATAGTGGAGATCAATTTTATATAAAAGTGCACAGTGGAGATCAATTTTATATAAAAGTGCACAGTGGAGATCAATTTTATATAAAATTGCATAGTGGAGATCAATTTTATATAAAAGTGCATAGTGGAGATCAATTTTATATAAAGTGCATAGTGGAGATCAATTTTTATATAAAAATGCATAGTGGAGATCAATTTTATATAAAAGTGCACAGTGGAGATCAATTTTATATAAAAGTGCACAGTGGAGATCAATTTTATATAAAAGTGCACAGTGGAGATCAATTTTATATAAAATTGCATAGTGGAGATCAATTTTATATAAAAGTGCATAGTGGAGATCAATTTTATATAAAAGTGCATAGTGGAGATCAATTTTTATATAAAAATGCATACTGGAGAACAATTTTATATAAAAGTGCATAGTGGAGATCAATTTTATATAAAAGTTCATAGTGGAGATCAATTTTATATAAAAGTGCACAGTGGAGATCAATTTTATATAAAATTGCATAGTGGAGAACAATTTTATATAAAAGTGCATAGTGGAGATCAATTTTTATATAAAAATGCATAGTGGAGATCAATTTTATATAAAAGTGCACAGTGGAGATCAATTTTATATAAAATTGCATAGTGGAGAACAATTTTATATAAAAGTGCATAGTGGAGATCAATTTTTATATAAAAATGCATAGTGGAGATCAATTTTATATAAAAGTGCACAGTGGAGATCAATTTTATATAAAAGTGCACAGTGGAGATCAATTTTATATAAAATTGCATAGTGGAGAACAATTTTATATAAAAGTGCATAGTGGAGATCAATTTTGTATAAAAGTTCATAGTGGAGATCAATTTTAGATAAAAGTGCACAGTGGAAATCAATTTTATATAAAAGTGCACAGTGGAGATCAATTTTATATAAAATTGCATAGTGGAGAACAATTTTATATAAAAGTGCATAGTGGAGATCAATTTTTATATAAAAATGCATAGTGGAGTTCAATTTTATATAAAAGTGCACAGTGGAGATCAATTTTATATAAAATTGCATAGTGGAGAACAATTTTATATAAAAGTGCATAGTGGAGATCAATTTTGTATAAAAGTTCATAGTGGAGATCAATTTTAGATAAAAGTGCACAGTGGAAATCAATTTTATATAAAAGTGCACAGTGGAGATCAATTTTATATAAAATTGCATAGTGGAGAACAATTTTATATAAAAGTGCATAGTGGAGATCAATTTTATATAAAAGTGCATAGTGGAGATCAATTTTATATAAAAGTGCACAGTGGAGATCAATTTTATATAAAATTGCATAGTGGAGAACAATTTTATATAAAAGTGCATAGTGGAGATCAATTTTTATATAAAAATGCTTAGTGGAGAACAATTTTGTATAAAAGTTCATAGTGGAGATCAATTTTAGATAAAAGTGCACAGTGGAAATCAATTTTATATAAAAGTGCACAGTGGAGATCAATTTTATATAAAATTGCATAGTGGAGAACAATTTTATATAAAAGTGCATAGTGGAGATCAATTTTTATATAAAAACGCATAGTGGAGATCAATTTTATATAAAAGTGCATCGTGGAGATCAATTTTATATAAAAGTGCACAGTGGAGATCAATTTTATATAAAAGTGCACAGTGGAGATCAATTTTATATATAATTGCATAGTGGAGATCCATTTTATATAAAAGTTCATAGTGGAGATTAATTTTATATAAAAGTGCATAGTGGAGATCAATTTTATATAAAATTGCATAGTGGAGAACAATTTTATATAAAAGTTCATAGTGGAGATCAATTTTATATAAAAGTGCACAGTGGAGATCAATTTTATATAAAATTGCATAGCGGAGATCAATTTTATATAAAAATGCATAGTGGAGATCAATTTTTATATAAAAATGCATAGTGGAGATCAATTTTTATATAAAAATGCATAGTGGAGAACAATTTTATATAAAAGTGCATAGTGGAGATCAATTTTATATAAAAGTTCATAGTGGAGATCAACTTTATATAAAAGTGCACAGTGGAGATCAATTTTATATAAAAGTGCACAGTGGAGATCAATTTTATATAAAATTGCATAGTGGAGATCAATTTTATATAAAAGTGCATAGTGGAGATCAATTTTATATAAAATTGCATAGTGGAGAACAATTTTATATAAAAGTTCATAGTGGAGATCAATTTTATATAAATGTGCACAGTGGAGATCAATTTTATATAAAATTGCATAGCGGAGATCAATTTTATATAAAAATGCATAGTGGAGATCAATTTTTATATAAAAATGCATAGTGGAGAACAATTTTATATAAAAGTGCATAGTGGAGATCAATTTTATATAAAAGTTCATAGTGGAGATCAATTTTATATAAAAGTGCACAGTGGAGATCAATTTTATATAAAAGTGCACAGTGGAGATCAATTTTATATAAAATTGCATAGTGGAGAACGATTTTATAAAAAAGTGCATAGTGGAGATCAATTTTGTATAAAAGTTCATAGTGGAGATCAATTTTATATAAAAGTGCACAGTGGAAATCAATTTTATATAAAAGTGCACAGTGGAGATCAATTTTATATAAAATTGCATAGTGGAGAACAATTTTATATAAAAGTGCATAGTGGAGATCAATTTTTATATAAAAATGCATAGTGGAGTTCAATTTTATATAAAAGTGTACAGTGGAGATCAATTTTATATAAAATTGCATAGTGGAGAACAATTTTATATAAAAGTGCATAGTGGAGATCAATTTTGTATAAAAGTTCATAGTGGAGATCAATTTTATATAAAAGTGCAAAGTGGAGATCAATTTTATATAAAAGTGCACAGTGGAGATCAATTTTATATAAAATTGCATAGTGGAGAACAATTTTATATAAAAGTGCATAGTGGAGATCAATTTTTATATAAAAATGCATAGTGGAGATCAATTTTATATAAAAGTGCATAGTGGAGATCAATTTTTATATAAAAATGCATAGTGGAGATCAATTTTATAAAAAAGTGCACAGTGGAGATCAATTTTATATAAAAGTGCACAGTGGAGATCAATTTTATATAAAAGTTCATAGTGGAGATCAATTTTATATAAAAGTGCACAGTGGAGATCAATTTTATATAAAATTGCATAGTGGAGAATAATTTTATATAAAAGTGCATAGTGGAGATCAATTTTTATATAAAAATGCATAGTGGAGAACAATTTTATATAAAAGTGCATAGTGGAGATCAATTTTATATAAAAGTTCATAGTGGAGATCAATTTTATATAAAAGTGCACAGTGGAGAACAATTTTATATAAAACTGCACAGTGGAGATCAATTTTATATAAAATTGCATAGTGGAGATCAATTTTATATAAAAGTGCATAGTGGAGATCAATTTTATATAAAAGTGCATAGTGGAGATCAATTTTATATAAAAGTGCACAGTGGAGATCAATTTTATATAAAATTGCATAGTGGAGATCAATTATATATAAAAGTGCATAGTGGAGATCAATTTTTATATAAAAATGCATAGTGGAGATCAATTTTATATAAAAGTGCACAGTGGAGATCAATTTTATATAAAATTGCATAGTGGAGAACAATTTTATATAAAAGTGCATAGTGGAGATCAATTTGTATATGAAAATGCATAGTGGAGAACAATTTTATATAAAAGTGCATAGTGGAGATCAATTTTATATAAAAGTTCATAGTGGAGATCAATTTTATATAAAAGTGCACAGTGGAGATCAATTTTATATAAAATTGCATAGTGGAGAACAATTTTATATAAAAGTGCATAGTGGAGATCAATTTTTATATAAAAATGCATAGTGGAGATCAATTTTATATAAAAGTGCATAGTGGAGATCAATTTTTATATAAAAATGCATAGTGGAGATCAATTTTATATAAAAGTGCACAGTGGAGATCAATTTTATATAAAAGTTCATAGTGGAGATTAATTTTATATAAAAGTGCACAGTGGAGATCAATTTTATATAAAATTGCATAGTGGAGAACAATTTTATATAAAAGTGCATAGTGGAGATCAATTTTTATATAAAAATGCACAGTGGAGATCAATTTTATATAAAAGTGCACAGTGGAGATCAATTTTATATAAAATTGCATAGTGGAGATCAATTTTATATAAAAATGCATAGTGGAGATCAATTTTTATATAAAAATGCATAGTGGAGAACAATTTTATATAAAAGTGCATAGTGGAGATCAATTTTTATATAAAAATGCATAGTGGAGATCAATTTTATATAAAAGTGCATAGTGGAGATCAATTTTATATAAAAGTGCACAGTGGAGATCAATTTTTTATAAAAGTTCATAGTGGAGATCAATTTTATATAAAAGTGCACAGTGGAGATCAATTTTATATAAAAGTGCACAGTGGAGATCAATTTTATATATAATTGCATAGTGGAGATCCATTTAATATAAAAGTTCATAGTGGAGATTAATTTTATATAAAAGTGCATAGTGGAGATCAATTTTATATAAAATTGCATAGTGGAGAACAATTTTATATAAAAGTTCATAGTGGAGATCAATTTTATATAAAAGTGCACAGTGTAGATCAATTTTATATAAAATTGCATAGCGGAGATCAATTTTATATAAAAATGCATAGTGGAGATCAATTTTTATATAAAAATGCATAGTGGAGAACAATTTTATATAAAAGTGCACAGTGGAGATCATTTTTATATAAAAGTGCACAGTGGAGATCAATTTTATATAAAATTGCATAGTGGAGATCAATTTTATATAAAAGTGCATAGTGGAGATCAATTTTATATAAAAGTGCATAGTGGAGATCAATTTTTATATAAAAATGCATAGTGGAGAACAATTTTATATAAAAGTGCATAGTGGAGATCAATTTTATATAAAAGTTCATAGTGGAGATCAATTTTATATAAAAGTGCACAGTGGAGATCAATTTTATATAAAATTGCATAGTGGAGAACAATTTTATATAAAAGTGCATAGTGGAGATCAATTTTTATATAAAAATGCATAGTGGAGATCAATTTTATATAAAAGTGCACAGTGGAGATCAATTTTATATAAAATTGCATAGTGGAGAACAATTTTATATAAAAGTGCATAGTGGAGATCAATTTTGTATAAAAGTTCATAGTGGAGATCAATTTTATATAAAAGTGCACAGTGGAAATCAATTTTATATAAAAGTGCACAGTGGAGATCAATTTTATATAAAATTGCATAGTGGAGAACAATTTTATATAAAAGTGCATAGTGGAGATCAATTTTTATATAAAAATGCATAGTGGAGTTCAATTTTATATAAAAGTGCACAGTGGTGATCAATTTTATATAAAATTGCATAGTGGAGAACAATTTTATATAAAAGTGCATAGTGGAGATCAATTTTGTATAAAAGTTCATAGTGGAGATCAATTTTAGATAAAAGTGCACAGTGGAAATCAATTTTATATAAAAGTGCACAGTGGAGATCAATTTTATATAAAATTGCATAGTGGAGAACAATTTTATATAAAAGTGCATAGTGGAGATCAATTTTTATATAAAAATGCATAGTGGAGATCAATTTTATATAAAAGTGCATAGTGGAGATCAATTTTTATATAAAAATGCATAGTGGAGATCAATTTTATAAAAAAGTGCACAGTGGAGATCAATTTTATATATAATTGCATAGTGGAGATCCATTTTATATAAAAGTTCATAGTGGAGATTAATTTTATATAAAAGTGCATAGTGGAGATCAATTTTATATAAAATTGCATAGTGGAGAACAATTTTATATAAAAGTTCATAGTGGAGATCAATTTTATATAAAAGTGCACAGTGGAGATCAATTTTATATAAAATTGCATAGCGGAGATCAATTTTATATAAAAATGCATAGTGGAGATCAATTTTTATATAAAAATGCATAGTGGAGAACAATTTTATATAAAAGTGCATAGTGGAGATCAATTTTATATAAAAGTTCATAGTGGAGATCAATTTTATATAAAAGTGCACAGTGGAGATCAATTTTATATAAAAGTGCACAGTGGAGATCAATTTTATATAAAATTGCATAGTGGAGATCAATTTTATATAAAAGTGCATAGTGGAGATCAATTTTATATAAAGTGCATAGTGGAGATCAATTTTTATATAAAAATGCATAGTGGAGATCAATTTTATATAAAAGTGCACAGTGGAGATCAATTTTATATAAAATTGCATAGTGGAGAACGATTTTATAAAAAAGTGCATAGTGGAGATCAATTTTGTATAAAAGTTCATAGTGGAGATCAATTTTATATAAAAGTGCACAGTGGAAATCAATTTTATATAAAAGTGCACAGTGGAGATCAATTTTATATAAAATTGCATAGTGGAGAACAATTTTATATAAAAGTGCATAGTGGAGATCAATTTTGATATAAAAATGCATAGTGGAGTTCAATTTTATATAAAAGTGTACAGTGGAGATCAATTTTATATAAAATTGCATAGTGGAGAACAATTTTATATAAAAGTGCATAGTGGAGATCAATTTTGTATAAAAGTTCATAGTGGAGATCAATTTTAGATAAAAGTGCACAGTGGAAATCAATTTTATATAAAAGTGCACAGTGGAGATCAATTTTATATAAAATTGCATAGTGGAGAACAATTTTATATAAAAGTGCATAGTGGAGATCAATTTTTATATAAAAATGCATAGTGGAGATCAATTTTATAAAAAAGTGCACAGTGGAGATCAATTTTATATAAAAGTGCACAGTGGAGATCAATTTTATATAAAAGTGCATAGTGGAGATCAATTTTTATATAAAAATGCATAGTGGAGATCAATTTTATAAAAAAGTGCACAGTGGAGATCAATTTTATATAAAAGTGCACAGTGGAGATCAATTTTATATAAAAGTTCATAGTGGAGATCAATTTTATATAAAAGTGCACAGTGGAGATCAATTTTATATAAAATTGCATAGTGGAGAACAATTTTATATAAAAGTGCATAGTGGAGATCAATTTTTTATATAAAAATGCATAGTGGAGAACAATTTTATATAAAAGTGCATAGTGGAGATCAATTTTATATAAAAGTTCATAGTGGAGATCAATTTTATATAAAAGTGCACAGTGGAGAACAATTTTATATAAAACTGCACAGTGGAGATCAATTTTATATAAAATTGCATAGTGGAGATCAATTTTATATAAAAGTGCATAGTGGAGATCAATTTTATATAAAAGTGCATAGTGGAGATCAATTTTATATAAAAGTGCACAGTGGAGATCAATTTTATATAAAATTGCATAGTGGAGATCAATTATATATAAAAGTGCATAGTGGAGATCAATTTTTATATAAAAATGCATAGTGGAGATCAATTTTATATAAAAGTGCACAGTGGAGATCAATTTTATATAAAATTGCATAGTGGAGAACAATTTTATATAAAAGTGCATAGTGGAGATCAATTTGTATATGAAAATGCATAGTGGAGAACAATTTTATATAAAAGTGCATAGTGGAGATCAATTTTATATAAAAGTTCATAGTGGAGATCAATTTTATATAAAAGTGCACAGTGGAGATCAATTTTATATAAAATTGCATAGTGGAGATCAATTTTTATATAAAAATGCATAGTGGAGATCAATTTTATATAAAAGTGCACAGTGGAGATCAATTTTATATAAAAGTTCATAGTGGAGATTAATTTTATATAAAAGTGCACAGTGGAGATCAATTTTATATAAAATTGCATAGTGGAGAACAATTTTATATAAAAGTGCATAGTGGAGATCAATTTTTATATAAAAATGCATAGTGGAGATCAATTTTATATAAAAGTGCACAGTGGAGATCAATTTTATATAAAATTGCATAGTGGAGATCAATTTTATATAAAAATGCATAGTGGAGATCAATTTTATATAAAAGTGCACAGTGGAGATCAATTTTATATAAAAGTGCACAGTGGAGATCAATTTTATATAAAATTGCATAGTGGAGAACAATTTTATAAAAAAGTGCATAGTGGAGATCAATTTTTATATAAAAATGCATAGTGGAGAACAATTTTATATAAAAGTGCATAGTGGAGATCAATTTTTATATAAAAATGCATAGTGGAGATCAATTTTATATAAAAGTGCATAGTGGAGATCAATTTTATATAAAAGTGCACAGTGGAGATCAATTTTTTATAAAAGTTCATAGTGGAGATCAATTTTATATAAAAGTGCACAGTGGAGATCAATTTTATATAAAAGTGCACAGTGGAGATCAATTTTATATATAATTGCATAGTGGAGATCCATTTTATATAAAAGTTCATAGTGGAGATTAATTTTATATAAAAGTGCATAGTGGAGATCAATTTTATATAAAATTGCATAGTGGAGAACAATTTTATATAAAAGTTCATAGTGGAGATCAATTTTATATAAAAGTGCACAGTGGAGATCAATTTTATATAAAATTGCATAGCGGAGATCAATTTTATATAAAAATGCATAGTGGAGATCAATTTTTATATATAAATGCATAGTGGAGAACAATTTTATATAAAAGTGCACAGTGGAGATCATTTTTATATAAAAGTGCACAGTGGAGATCAATTTTATATAAAATTGCATAGTGGAGATCAATTTTATATAAAAGTGCATAGTGGAGATCAATTTTATATAAAAGTGCATAGTGGAGATCAATTTTTATATAAAAATGCATAGTGGAGAACAATTTTATATAAAAGTGCATAGTGGAGATCAATTTTATATAAAAGTTCATAGTGGAGATCAATTTTATATAAAAGTGCACAGTGGAGATCAATTTTATATAAAATTGCATAGTGGAGAACAATTTTATATAAAAGTGCATAGTGGAGATCAATTTTTATATAAAAATGCATAGTGGAGATCAATTTTATATAAAAGTGCACAGTGGAGATCAATTTGATATAAAATTGCATAGTGGAGAACAATTTTATATAAAAGTGCATAGTGGAGATCAATTTTGTATAAAAGTTCATAGTGGAGATCAATTTTATATAAAAGTGCACAGTGGAAATCAATTTTATATAAAAGTGCACAGTGGAGATCAATTTTATATAAAATTGCATAGTGGAGAACAATTTTATATAAAAGTGCATAGTGGAGATCAATTTTTATATAAAAATGCATAGTGGAGTTCAATTTTATATAAAAGTGCACAGTGGTGATCAATTTTATATAAAATTGCATAGTGGAGAACAATTTTATATAAAAGTGCATAGTGGAGATCAATTTTTTATATAAAAATGCATAGTGGAGAACAATTTTATATAAAAGTGCATAGTGGAGATCAATTTTATATAAAAGTTCATAGTGGAGATCAATTTTATATAAAAGTGCACAGTGGAGAACAATTTTATATAAAACTGCACAGTGGAGATCAATTTTATATAAAATTGCATAGTGGAGATCAATTTTATATAAAAGTGCATAGTGGAGATCAATTTTATATAAAAGTGCATAGTGGAGATCAATTTTATATAAAAGTGCACAGTGGAGATCAATTTTATATAAAATTGCATAGTGGAGATCAATTATATATAAAAGTGCATAGTGGAGATCAATTTTTATATAAAAATGCATAGTGGAGATCAATTTTATATAAAAGTGCACAGTGGAGATCAATTTTATATAAAATTGCATAGTGGAGAACAATTTTATATAAAAGTGCATAGTGGAGATCAATTTGTATATGAAAATGCATAGTGGAGAACAATTTTATATAAAAGTGCATAGTGGAGATCAATTTTATATAAAAGTTCATAGTGGAGATCAATTTTATATAAAAGTGCACAGTGGAGATCAATTTTATATAAAATTGCATAGTGGAGATCAATTTTTATATAAAAATGCATAGTGGAGATCAATTTTATATAAAAGTGCACAGTGGAGATCAATTTTATATAAAAGTTCATAGTGGAGATTAATTTTATATAAAAGTGCACAGTGGAGATCAATTTTATATAAAATTGCATAGTGGAGAACAATTTTATATAAAAGTGCATAGTGGAGATCAATTTTTATATAAAAATGCATAGTGGAGATCAATTTTATATAAAAGTGCACAGTGGAGATCAATTTTATATAAAATTGCATAGTGGAGATCAATTTTATATAAAAATGCATAGTGGAGATCAATTTTATATAAAAGTGCACAGTGGAGATCAATTTTATATAAAAGTGCACAGTGGAGATCAATTTTATATAAAATTGCATAGTGGAGAACAATTTTATAAAAAAGTGCATAGTGGAGATCAATTTTTATATAAAAATGCATAGTGGAGAACAATTTTATATAAAAGTGCATAGTGGAGATCAATTTTTATATAAAAATGCATAGTGGAGATCAATTTTATATAAAAGTGCATAGTGGAGATCAATTTTATATAAAAGTGCACAGTGGAGATCAATTTTTTATAAAAGTTCATAGTGGAGATCAATTTTATATAAAAGTGCACAGTGGAGATCAATTTTATATAAAAGTGCACAGTGGAGATCAATTTTATATATAATTGCATAGTGGAGATCCATTTTATATAAAAGTTCATAGTGGAGATTAATTTTATATAAAAGTGCATAGTGGAGATCAATTTTATATAAAATTGCATAGTGGAGAACAATTTTATATAAAAGTTCATAGTGGAGATCAATTTTATATAAAAGTGCACAGTGGAGATCAATTTTATATAAAATTGCATAGCGGAGATCAATTTTATATAAAAATGCATAGTGGAGATCAATTTTTATATATAAATGCATAGTGGAGAACAATTTTATATAAAAGTGCACAGTGGAGATCATTTTTATATAAAAGTGCACAGTGGAGATCAATTTTATATAAAATTGCATAGTGGAGATCAATTTTATATAAAAGTGCATAGTGGAGATCAATTTTATATAAAAGTGCATAGTGGAGATCAATTTTTATATAAAAATGCATAGTGGAGAACAATTTTATATAAAAGTGCATAGTGGAGATCAATTTTATATAAAAGTTCATAGTGGAGATCAATTTTATATAAAAGTGCACAGTGGAGATCAATTTTATATAAAATTGCATAGTGGAGAACAATTTTATATAAAAGTGCATAGTGGAGATCAATTTTTATATAAAAATGCATAGTGGAGATCAATTTTATATAAAAGTGCACAGTGGAGATCAATTTGATATAAAATTGCATAGTGGAGAACAATTTTATATAAAAGTGCATAGTGGAGATCAATTTTGTATAAAAGTTCATAGTGGAGATCAATTTTATATAAAAGTGCACAGTGGAAATCAATTTTATATAAAAGTGCACAGTGGAGATCAATTTTATATAAAATTGCATAGTGGAGAACAATTTTATATAAAAGTGCATAGTGGAGATCAATTTTTATATAAAAATGCATAGTGGAGTTCAATTTTATATAAAAGTGCACAGTGGTGATCAATTTTATATAAAATTGCATAGTGGAGAACAATTTTATATAAAAGTGCATAGTGGAGATCAATTTTGTATAAAAGTTCATAGTGGAGATCAATTTTAGATAAAAGTGCACAGTGGAAATCAATTTTATATAAAAGTGCACAGTGGAGATCAATTTTATATAAAATTGCATAGTGGAGAACAATTTTATATAAAAGTGCATAGTGGAGATCAATTTTTATATAAAAATGCATAGTGGAGATCAATTTTATATAAAATTGCACAGTGGAGATCAATTTTATATAAAAGTGCATAGTGGAGATCAATTTTATATAAAAGTGCATAGTGGAGATCAATTTTTATATAAAAATGCATAGTGGAGAACAATTTTATATAAAAGTGCATAGTGGAGATCAATTTTATATAAAAGTTCATAGTGGAGATCAATTTTATATAAAAGTGCACAGTGGAGATCCATTTTATATAAAAGTGCACAGTGGAGATCAATTTTATATAAAATTGCATAGTGGAGAACAATTTTATATAAAAGTGCATAGTGGAGATCAATTTTTATATAAAAATGCATAGTGGAGATCAATTTTATATAAAAGTGCATAGTGGAGATCAATTTTTATATAAAAATGCATAGTGGAGATCAATTTTATAAAAAAGTGCACAGTGGAGATCAATTTTATATAAAAGTGCACAGTGGAGATCAATTTTATATAAAAGTTCATAGTGGAGATCAATTTTATATAAAAGTGCACAGTGGAGATCAATTTTATATAAAATTGCATAGTGGAGAACAATTTTATATAAAAGTGCATAGTGGAGATCAATTTTTATATAAAAATGCATAGTGGAGAACAATTTTATATAAAAGTGCATAGTGGAGATCAATTTTATATAAAAGTTCATAGTGGAGATCAATTTTATATAAAAGTGCACAGTGGAGAACAATTTTATATAAAAGTGCACAGTGGAGATCAATTTTATATAAAATTGCATAGTGGAGATCAATTTTATATAAAAGTGCATAGTGGAGATCAATTTTAAATAAAAGTGCATAGTGGAGTTCAATTTTATATAAAAGTGCACAGTGGAGATCAATTTTATATAAAATTGCATAGTGGAGATCAATTTTATATAAAAATGCATAGTGGAGATAAATTTTATATAAAAGTGCACAGTGGAGATCAATTTTATGTAAAATTGCATAGTGGAGAACAATTTTATATAAAAGTGCATAGTGGAGATCAATTTTATATAAAAGTGCATAGTGGAGATCAATTTTTATATAAAAATGCATAGTGGAGATCAATTTTATATAAAAGTGCATAGTGGAGATCAATTTTATATAAAAGTGCATAGTGGAGATCAATTTTATATAAAAGTTCATAGTGGAGATCAATTTTTATATAAAAGTTCATAGTGGAGATCAATTTTATATAAAAGTTCAGAGTGGAGATCAAGTTTATATAAAAGTGCACAGTGGAGATCAGTTTTATATAAAAGTGCACAGTGGAGATCAATTTTATATAAAAGTTCATAGTGGAGATCAATTTTATATAAAAGTGCATAGTGGAGAACAATTTTATATAAAAGTGCATAGTGGAGATCAATTTTTATATAAAAATGCATAGTGGAGATCAATTTTATATAAAAGTTCATAGTGGAGATCAATTTTATATAAAAGTTCAGAGTGGAGATCAAGTTTATATAAAAGTGCACAGTGGAGATCAATTTTATATAAAATTGCATAGTGGAGAACAATTTTATATAAAATTGCATAGTGGAGAACAATTTTATATAAAAGTGCATAGTGGAGATCAATTTTTATATAAAAATGCATAGTGGAGAACAATTTTATATAAAAGTGCATAGTGGAGATCAATTTTATATAAAAGTTCATAGTGGAGATCAATTTTATATAAAAGTGCACAGTGGAGATCAATTTTATATAAAATTGCATAGTGGAGAACAATTTTATATAAAAGTGCATAGTGGAGATCAATTTTTATATAAAAATGCATAGTGGAGATCAATTTTATATAAAAGTGCATAGTGGAGATCAATTTTTATATAAAAATGCATAGTGGAGATCAATTTTATATAAAAGTGCATAGTGGAGATCAATTTTTATATAAAAATGCATAGTGGAGATCAATTTTATATAAAAGTGCACAGTGGAGATCAATTTTATATAAAATTGCATAGTGGAGAACAATTTTATATAAAAGTGCATAGTGGAGATCAATTTTTATATAAAAATGCATAGTGGAGATCAATTTTATAGAAAAGTTCATAGTGGAGATCAATTTTATATAAAAGTTCAGAGTGGAGATCAAGTTTATATAAAAGTGCACAGTGGAGATCAGTTTTATATAAAAGTGCACAGTGGAGATCAATTTTATATAAAAGTTCATAGTGGAGATCAATTTTATATAAAAGTGCATAGTGGAGAACAATTTTATATAAAAGTGCATAGTGGAGATCAATTTTTATATAAAAATGCATAGTGGAGATCAATTTTATATAAAAGTTCTTAGTGGAGATCAATTTTATATAAAAGTTCAGAGTGGAGATCAAGTTTATATAAAGTTCACAGTGGAGATCAATTTTATATAAAATTGCATAGTGGAGAACAATTTTATATAAAATTGCATAGTGGAGAACAATTTTATATAAAAGTGCATAGTGGAGATCAATTTTTATATAAAAATGCATAGTGGAGAACAATTTTATATAAAAGTGCATAGTGGAGATCAATTTTATATAAAAGTTCATAGTGGAGATCAATTTTATATAAAAGTGCACAGTGGAGATCAATTTTATATAAAATTGCATAGTGGAGAACAATTTTATATAAAAGTGCATAGTGGAGATCAATTTTTATATAAAAATGCATAGTGGAGATCAATTTTATATAAAAGTGCATAGTGGAGATCAATTTTTATATAAAAATGCATAGTGGAGATCAATTTTATATAAAAGTGCATAGTGAAGATCAATTTTATATAAAAGTGCATAGTGGAGATCAGTTTTATATAAAAGTGCACAGTGGAGATCAATTTTATATAAAATTGCATAGTGGAGAACAATTTTATATAAAAGTGCATAGTGGAGATCAATTTTTATATAAAAGTGCACAGTGGAGATCAATTTTATATAAAAGTTCATAGTAGAGATCAATTTTATATAAAAGTGCACAGTGGAGATCAATTTTATATAAAATTGCATAGTAGAGAACAATTTTATATAAAAGTGCATAGTGGAGATCAATTTTTATATAAAAATGCATAGTGGAGATCAATTTTATATAAAAGTGCACAGTGGAGATCAATTTTATATAAAATTGCATAGTGGAGATCAATTTTATATAAAAGTGCATAGTGGAGATTAATTTTATATAAAATTGCATAGTGGAGAACAATTTTATATAAAAGTGCATAGTGGAGATCAATTTTTATATAAAAATGCATAGTGGAGATCAATTTTATAAAAAAGTGCACAGTGGAGATCAATTTTATATAAAAGTGCACAGTGGAGATCAATTTTATATAAAAGTGCATAGTGGAGATCAATTTTTATATAAAAATGCATAGTGGAGATCAATTTTATAAAAAAGTGCACAGTGGAGATCAATTTTATATAAAAGTGCACAGTGGAGATCAATTTTATATAAAAGTTCATAGTGGAGATCAATTTTATATAAAAGTGCACAGTGGAGATCAATTTTATATAAAATTGCATAGTGGAGAACAATTTTATATAAAAGTGCATAGTGGAGATCAATTTTTTATATAAAAATGCATAGTGGAGAACAATTTTATATAAAAGTGCATAGTGGAGATCAATTTTATATAAAAGTTCATAGTGGAGATCAATTTTATATAAAAGTGCACAGTGGAGAACAATTTTATATAAAACTGCACAGTGGAGATCAATTTTATATAAAATTGCATAGTGGAGATCAATTTTATATAAAAGTGCATAGTGGAGATCAATTTTATATAAAAGTGCATAGTGGAGATCAATTTTATATAAAAGTGCACAGTGGAGATCAATTTTATATAAAATTGCATAGTGGAGATCAATTATATATAAAAGTGCATAGTGGAGATCAATTTTTATATAAAAATGCATAGTGGAGATCAATTTTATATAAAAGTGCACAGTGGAGATCAATTTTATATAAAATTGCATAGTGGAGAACAATTTTATATAAAAGTGCATAGTGGAGATCAATTTGTATATGAAAATGCATAGTGGAGAACAATTTTATATAAAAGTGCATAGTGGAGATCAATTTTATATAAAAGTTCATAGTGGAGATCAATTTTATATAAAAGTGCACAGTGGAGATCAATTTTATATAAAATTGCATTGTGGAGATCAATTTTTATATAAAAATGCATAGTGGAGATCAATTTTATATAAAAGTGCACAGTGGAGATCAATTTTATATAAAAGTTCATAGTGGAGATTAATTTTATATAAAAGTGCACAGTGGAGATCAATTTTATATAAAATTGCATAGTGGAGAACAATTTTATATAAAAGTGCATAGTGGAGATCAATTTTTATATAAAAATGCATAGTGGAGATCAATTTTATATAAAAGTGCACAGTGGAGATCAATTTTATATAAAATTGCATAGTGGAGATCAATTTTATATAAAAATGCATAGTGGAGATCAATTTTATATAAAAGTGCACAGTGGAGATCAATTTTATATAAAAGTGCACAGTGGAGATCAATTTTATATAAAATTGCATAGTGGAGAACAATTTTATAAAAAAGTGCATAGTGGAGATCAATTTTTATATAAAAATGCATAGTGGAGAACAATTTTATATAAAAGTGCATAGTGGAGATCAATTTTTATATAAAAATGCATAGTGGAGATCAATTTTATATAAAAGTGCATAGTGGAGATCAATTTTATATAAAAGTGCACAGTGGAGATCAATTTTTTATAAAAGTTCATAGTGGAGATCAATTTTATATAAAAGTGCACAGTGGAGATCAATTTTATATAAAAGTGCACAGTGGAGATCAATTTTATATATAATTGCATAGTGGAGATCCATTTTATATAAAAGTTCATAGTGGAGATTAATTTTATATAAAAGTGCATAGTGGAGATCAATTTTATATAAAATTGCATAGTGGAGAACAATTTTATATAAAAGTTCATAGTGGAGATCAATTTTATATAAAAGTGCACAGTGGAGATCAATTTTATATAAAATTGCATAGCGGAGATCAATTTTATATAAAAATGCATAGTGGAGATCAATTTTTATATATAAATGCATAGTGGAGAACAATTGTATATAAAAGTGCACAGTGGAGATCATTTTTATATAAAAGTGCACAGTGGAGATCAATTTTATATAAAATTGCATAGTGGAGATCAATTTTATATAAAAGTGCATAGTGGAGATCAATTTTATATAAAAGTGCATAGTGGAGATCAATTTTTATATAAAAATGCATAGTGGAGAACAATTTTATATAAAAGTGCATAGTGGAGATCAATTTTATATAAAAGTTCATAGTGGAGATCAATTTTATATAAAAGTGCACAGTGGAGATCAATTTTATATAAAATTGCATAGTGGAGAACAATTTTATATAAAAGTGCATAGTGGAGATCAATTTTTATATAAAAATGCATAGTGGAGATCAATTTTATATAAAAGTGCACAGTGGAGATCAATTTGATATAAAATTGCATAGTGGAGAACAATTTTATATAAAAGTGCATAGTGGAGATCAATTTTGTATAAAAGTTCATAGTGGAGATCAATTTTATATAAAAGTGCACAGTGGAAATCAATTTTATATAAAAGTGCACAGTGGAGATCAATTTTATATAAAATTGCATAGTGGAGAACAATTTTATATAAAAGTGCATAGTGGAGATCAATTTTTATATAAAAATGCATAGTGGAGTTCAATTTTATATAAAAGTGCACAGTGGTGATCAATTTTATATAAAATTGCATAGTGGAGAACAATTTTATATAAAAGTGCATAGTGGAGATCAATTTTTTATATAAAAATGCATAGTGGAGAACAATTTTATATAAAAGTGCATAGTGGAGATCAATTTTATATAAAAGTTCATAGTGGAGATCAATTTTATATAAAAGTGCACAGTGGAGAACAATTTTATATAAAACTGCACAGTGGAGATCAATTTTATATAAAATTGCATAGTGGAGATCAATTTTATATAAAAGTGCATAGTGGAGATCAATTTTATATAAAAGTGCATAGTGGAGATCAATTTTATATAAAAGTGCACAGTGGAGATCAATTTTATATAAAATTGCATAGTGGAGATCAATTATATATAAAAGTGCATAGTGGAGATCAATTTTTATATAAAAATGCATAGTGGAGATCAATTTTATATAAAAGTGCACAGTGGAGATCAATTTTATATAAAATTGCATAGTGGAGAACAATTTTATATAAAAGTGCATAGTGGAGATCAATTTGTATATGAAAATGCATAGTGGAGAACAATTTTATATAAAAGTGCATAGTGGAGATCAATTTTATATAAAAGTTCATAGTGGAGATCAATTTTATATAAAAGTGCACAGTGGAGATCAATTTTATATAAAATTGCATAGTGGAGATCAATTTTTATATAAAAATGCATAGTGGAGATCAATTTTATATAAAAGTGCACAGTGGAGATCAATTTTATATAAAAGTTCATAGTGGAGATTAATTTTATATAAAAGTGCACAGTGGAGATCAATTTTATATAAAATTGCATAGTGGAGAACAATTTTATATAAAAGTGCATAGTGGAGATCAATTTTTATATAAAAATGCATAGTGGAGATCAATTTTATATAAAAGTGCACAGTGGAGATCAATTTTATATAAAATTGCATAGTGGAGATCAATTTTATATAAAAATGCATAGTGGAGATCAATTTTATATAAAAGTGCACAGTGGAGATCAATTTTATATAAAAGTGCACAGTGGAGATCAATTTTATATAAAATTGCATAGTGGAGAACAATTTTATAAAAAAGTGCATAGTGGAGATCAATTTTTATATAAAAATGCATAGTGGAGAACAATTTTATATAAAAGTGCATAGTGGAGATCAATTTTTATATAAAAATGCATAGTGGAGATCAATTTTATATAAAAGTGCATAGTGGAGATCAATTTTATATAAAAGTGCACAGTGGAGATCAATTTTTTATAAAAGTTCATAGTGGAGATCAATTTTATATAAAAGTGCACAGTGGAGATCAATTTTATATAAAAGTGCACAGTGGAGATCAATTTTATATATAATTGCATAGTGGAGATCCATTTTATATAAAAGTTCATAGTGGAGATTAATTTTATATAAAAGTGCATAGTGGAGATCAATTTTATATAAAATTGCATAGTGGAGAACAATTTTATATAAAAGTTCATAGTGGAGATCAATTTTATATAAAAGTGCACAGTGGAGATCAATTTTATATAAAATTGCATAGCGGAGATCAATTTTATATAAAAATGCATAGTGGAGATCAATTTTTATATATAAATGCATAGTGGAGAACAATTTTATATAAAAGTGCACAGTGGAGATCATTTTTATATAAAAGTGCACAGTGGAGATCAATTTTATATAAAATTGCATAGTGGAGATCAATTTTATATAAAAGTGCATAGTGGAGATCAATTTTATATAAAAGTGCATAGTGGAGATCAATTTTTATATAAAAATGCATAGTGGAGAACAATTTTATATAAAAGTGCATAGTGGAGATCAATTTTATATAAAAGTTCATAGTGGAGATCAATTTTATATAAAAGTGCACAGTGGAGATCAATTTTATATAAAATTGCATAGTGGAGAACAATTTTATATAAAAGTGCATAGTGGAGATCAATTTTTATATAAAAATGCATAGTGGAGATCAATTTTATATAAAAGTGCACAGTGGAGATCAATTTGATATAAAATTGCATAGTGGAGAACAATTTTATATAAAAGTGCATAGTGGAGATCAATTTTGTATAAAAGTTCATAGTGGAGATCAATTTTATATAAAAGTGCACAGTGGAAATCAATTTTATATAAAAGTGCACAGTGGAGATCAATTTTATATAAAATTGCATAGTGGAGAACAATTTTATATAAAAGTGCATAGTGGAGATCAATTTTTATATAAAAATGCATAGTGGAGTTCAATTTTATATAAAAGTGCACAGTGGTGATCAATTTTATATAAAATTGCATAGTGGAGAACAATTTTATATAAAAGTGCATAGTGGAGATCAATTTTGTATAAAAGTTCATAGTGGAGATCAATTTTAGATAAAAGTGCACAGTGGAAATCAATTTTATATAAAAGTGCACAGTGGAGATCAATTTTATATAAAATTGCATAGTGGAGAACAATTTTATATAAAAGTGCATAGTGGAGATCAATTTTTATATAAAAATGCATAGTGGAGATCAATTTTATATAAAATTGCACAGTGGAGATCAATTTTATATAAAAGTGCATAGTGGAGATCAATTTTATATAAAAGTGCATAGTGGAGATCAATTTTTATATAAAAATGCATAGTGGAGAACAATTTTATATAAAAGTGCATAGTGGAGATCAATTTTATATAAAAGTTCATAGTGGAGATCAATTTTATATAAAAGTGCACAGTGGAGATCCATTTTATATAAAAGTGCACAGTGGAGATCAATTTTATATAAAATTGCATAGTGGAGAACAATTTTATATAAAAGTGCATAGTGGAGATCAATTTTTATATAAAAATGCATAGTGGAGATCAATTTTATATAAAAGTGCATAGTGGAGATCAATTTTTATATAAAAATGCATAGTGGAGATCAATTTTATAAAAAAGTGCACAGTGGAGATCAATTTTATATAAAAGTGCACAGTGGAGATCAATTTTATATAAAAGTTCATAGTGGAGATCAATTTTATATAAAAGTGCACAGTGGAGATCAATTTTATATAAAATTGCATAGTGGAGAACAATTTTATATAAAAGTGCATAGTGGAGATCAATTTTTATATAAAAATGCATAGTGGAGAACAATTTTATATAAAAGTGCATAGTGGAGATCAATTTTATATAAAAGTTCATAGTGGAGATCAATTTTATATAAAAGTGCACAGTGGAGAACAATTTTATATAAAAGTGCACAGTGGAGATCAATTTTATATAAAATTGCATAGTGGAGATCAATTTTATATAAAAGTGCATAGTGGAGATCAATTTTAAATAAAAGTGCATAGTGGAGTTCAATTTTATATAAAAGTGCACAGTGGAGATCAATTTTATATAAAATTGCATAGTGGAGATCAATTTTATATAAAAATGCATAGTGGAGATAAATTTTATATAAAAGTGCACAGTGGAGATCAATTTTATGTAAAATTGCATAGTGGAGAACAATTTTATATAAAAGTGCATAGTGGAGATCAATTTTATATAAAAGTGCATAGTGGAGATCAATTTTTATATAAAAATGCATAGTGGAGATCAATTTTATATAAAAGTGCATAGTGGAGATCAATTTTATATAAAAGTGCATAGTGGAGATCAATTTTATATAAAAGTTCATAGTGGAGATCAATTTTTATATAAAAGTTCATAGTGGAGATCAATTTTATATAAAAGTTCAGAGTGGAGATCAAGTTTATATAAAAGTGCACAGTGGAGATCAGTTTTATATAAAAGTGCACAGTGGAGATCAATTTTATATAAAAGTTCATAGTGGAGATCAATTTTATATAAAAGTGCATAGTGGAGAACAATTTTATATAAAAGTGCATAGTGGAGATCAATTTTTATATAAAAATGCATAGTGGAGATCAATTTTATATAAAAGTTCATAGTGGAGATCAATTTTATATAAAAGTTCAGAGTGGAGATCAAGTTTATATAAAAGTGCACAGTGGAGATCAATTTTATATAAAATTGCATAGTGGAGAACAATTTTATATAAAATTGCATAGTGGAGAACAATTTTATATAAAAGTGCATAGTGGAGATCAATTTTTATATAAAAATGCATAGTGGAGAACAATTTTATATAAAAGTGCATAGTGGAGATCAATTTTATATAAAAGTTCATAGTGGAGATCAATTTTATATAAAAGTGCACAGTGGAGATCAATTTTATATAAAATTGCATAGTGGAGAACAATTTTATATAAAAGTGCATAGTGGAGATCAATTTTTATATAAAAATGCATAGTGGAGATCAATTTTATATAAAAGTGCATAGTGGAGATCAATTTTTATATAAAAATGCATAGTGGAGATCAATTTTATATAAAAGTGCACAGTGGAGATCAATTTTATATAAAAGTGCACAGTGGAGATCAATTTTATATAAAAGTTCATAGTAGAGATCAATTTTATATAAAAGTGCACAGTGGAGATCAATTTTATATAAAATTGCATAGTGGAGAACAATTTTATATAAAAGTGCATAGTGGAGATCAATTTTTATATAAAAATGCATAGTGGAGATCAATTTTATATAAAAGTGCACAGTGGAGATCAATTTTATATAAAATTGCATAGTGGAGAACAATTTTATATAAAAGTGCATAGTGGAGATCAATTTTTATATAAAAATGCATAGTGGAGATCAATTTTATAGAAAAGTTCATAGTGGAGATCAATTTTATATAAAAGTTCAGAGTGGAGATCAAGTTTATATAAAAGTGCACAGTGGAGATCAGTTTTATATAAAAGTGCACAGTGGAGATCAATTTTATATAAAAGTTCATAGTGGAGATCAATTTTATATAAAAGTGCATAGTGGAGAACAATTTTATATAAAAGTGCATAGTGGAGATCAATTTTTATATAAAAATGCATAGTGGAGATCAATTTTATATAAAAGTTCTTAGTGGAGATCAATTTTATATAAAAGTTCAGAGTGGAGATCAAGTTTATATAAAGTTCACAGTGGAGATCAATTTTATATAAAATTGCATAGTGGAGAACAATTTTATATAAAATTGCATAGTGGAGAACAATTTTATATAAAAGTGCATAGTGGAGATCAATTTTTATATAAAAATGCATAGTGGAGAACAATTTTATATAAAAGTGCATAGTGGAGATCAATTTTATATAAAAGTTCATAGTGGAGATCAATTTTATATAAAAGTGCACAGTGGAGATCAATTTTATATAAAATTGCATAGTGGAGAACAATTTTATATAAAAGTGCATAGTGGAGATCAATTTTTATATAAAAATGCATAGTGGAGATCAATTTTATATAAAAGTGCATAGTGGAGATCAATTTTTATATAAAAATGCATAGTGGAGATCAATTTTATATAAAAGTGCACAGTGGAGATCAATTTTATATAAAAGTGCACAGTGGAGATCAATTTTATATAAAAGTTCATAGTAGAGATCAATTTTATATAAAAGTGCACAGTGGAGATCAATTTTATATAAAATTGCATAGTGGAGAACAATTTTATATAAAAGTGCATAGTGGAGATCAATTTTTATATAAAAATGCATAGTGGAGATCAATTTTATATAAAAGTGCACAGTGGAGATCAATTTTATATAAAATTGCATAGTGGAGATCAATTTTATATAAAAGTGCACAGTGGAGATCAATTTTATATAAAATTGCATAGTGGAGATCAATTTTATATAAAAGTGCATAGTGGAGATCAATTTTATATAAAAGTGCATAGTGGAGATCAATTTTATATAAAAGTGCATAGTGGAGATCAATTTTATATAAAATTGCATAGTGGAGATCAATTTTATATAAAAGTGCATAGTGGAGATCAATTTTTATATAAAAATGCATAGTGGAGATCAATTTTATATAAAAGTGCACAGTGGAGATCAATTTTATATAAAATTGCATAGTGGAGAACAATTTTATATAAAAGTGCATAGTGGAGATCAATTTGTATATGAAAATGCATAGTGGAGAACAATTTTATATAAAAGTTCATAGTGGAGATCAATTTTATATAAAAGTGCACAGTGGAGATCAATTTTATATAAAAGTGCACAGTGGAGATCAATTTTATATAAAAGTTCATAGTAGAGATCAATTTTATATAAAAGTGCACAGTGGAGATCAATTTTATATAAAATTGCATAGTAGAGAACAATTTTATATAAAAGTGCATAGTGGAGATCAATTTTTACATAAAAATGCATAGTGGAGATCAATTTTATATAAAAGTGCACAGTGGAGATCAATTTTATATAAAATTGCATAGTGGAGATCAATTTTATATAAAAGTGCATAGTGGAGATCAATTTTATATAAAAGTGCATAGTGGAGATCAATTTTATATAAAAGTGCATAGTGGAGATCAATTTTATATAAAAGTGCACAGTGGAGATCAATTTTATATAAAATTGCATAGCAGAGATCAATTTTATATAAAAATGCATAGTGGAGATCAATTTTATATAAAAGTGCACAGTGGAGATCAATTTTATATAAAAGTGCATAGTGGAGAACAATTTTATATAAAAGTGCATAGTGGAGATCAATTTTTATATAAAAATGCATAGTGGAGTTCAATTTTATATAAAAGTGCACAGTGGAGATCAATTTTATATAAAATTGCATAGTGGAGAACAATTTTATATAAAAGTGCATAGTAGAGATCAATTTTGTATAAAAGTGCATAGTGGAGATCAATTTTATATAAAAGTTCATAGTGGAGATCAATTTTATATAAAAGTGCACAGTGGAGATCAATTTTATATAAAATTGCATAGTGGAGAACAATTTTATATAAAAGTGCATAGTGGAGATCAATTTTTATATAAAAATGCAAAGTGGAGATCAATTTTATATAAAAGTGCATAGTGGAGATCAATTTTATATAAAAGTTCATAGTGGAGATCAATTTTATATAAAAGTGCACAGTGGAGATCAATTTTATATAAAATTGCATAGTGGAGAACAATTTTATATAAAAGTGCATAGTGGAGATCAATTTTTATATAAAAATGCATAGTGGAGATCAATTTTATATAAAAGTGCACAGTGGAGATCAATTTTATATAAAATTGCATAGTGGAGAACAATTTTATATAAAAGTGCATAGTGGAGATCAATTTTGTATAAAAGTTCATAGTGGAGATCAATTTTATATAAAAGTGCACAGTGGAAATCAATTTTATATAAAAGTGCACAGTGGAGATCAATTTTATATAAAATTGCATAGTGGAGAACAATTTTATATAAAAGTGCATAGTGGAGATCAATTTTTATATAAAAATGCATAGTGGAGTTCAATTTTATATAAAAGTTCATAGTGGAGATCAATTTTATTTAAAAGTGCACAGTGGAGATCAATTTTATATAAAATTGCATAGTGGAGAACAATTTTATATAAAAGTGCATAGTGGAGATCAATTTTTATATAAAAATGCATAGTGGAGATCAATTTTATATAAAAGTGCATAGTGGAGATCAATTTTTATATAAAAATGCATAGTGGAGATCAATTTTATATAAAAGTGCACAGTGGAGATCAATTTTATATAAAAGTTCATAGTGGAGATCAATTTTATATAAAAGTTCAGAGTGGAGATCAAGTTTATATAAAAGTGCACAGTGGAGATCAATTTTATATAAAATTGCATAGTGGAGAACAATTTTATATAAAATTGCATAGTGGAGAACAATTTTATATAAAAGTGCATAGTGAAGATCAATTTTTATATAAAAATGCATAGTGGAGATCAATTTTATATAAAAGTGCATAGTGGAGATCAATTTTATATAAAAGTTCATAGTGGAGATCAAGTTTATATAAAAGTGCACAGTGGAGATCAATTTTATATAAAATTGCATAGTGGAGAACAATTTTATATAAAAGTGCATAGTGGAGATCAATTTTTATATAAAAATGCATAGTGGAGATCAATTTTATATAAAAGTGCACAGTGGAGATCAATTTTATATAAAATTGCATAGTGGAGAACAATTTTATATAAAAGTGCATAGTGGAGATCAATTTTTATATAAAAATGCATAGTGGAGATCAATTTTATATAAAAGTTCATAGTGGAGATCAATTTTATATAAAAGTTCAGAGTGGAGATCAAGTTTATATAAAAGTGCACAGTGGAGATCAGTTTTATATAAAAGTGCACAGTGGAGATCAATTTTATATAAAAGTTCATAGTGGAGATCAATTTTATATAAAAGTGCATAGTGGAGAACAATTTTATATAAAAGTGCATAGTGGAGATCAATTTTTATATAAAAATGCATAGTGGAGATCAATTTTATATAAAAGTTCATAGTGGAGATCAATTTTATATAAAAGTTCAGAGTGGAGATCAAGTTTATATAAAAGTGCACAGTGGAGATCAATTTTATATAAAATTGCATAGTGGAGAACAATTTTATATAAAAGTGCATAGTGGAGATCAATTTTTATATAAAAATGCATAGTGGAGATCAATTTTATATAAAAGTGCACAGTGGAGATCAATTTTATATAAAAGTGCACAGTGGAGATCAATTTTATATAAAAGTTCATAGTAGAGATCAATTTTATATAAAAGTGCACAGTGGAGATCAATTTTATATAAAATTGCATAGTGGAGAACAATTTTATATAAAAGTGCACATTGGAGATCAATTTTATATAAAATTGCATAGTGGAGATCAATTTTATATAAAAGTGCATAGTGGAGATCAATTTTATATAAAAGTGCACAGTGGAGATCAATTTTATATAAAATTGCAAAGTGGAGATCAATTTTATATAAAAGTGCACATTGGAGATCAATTTCATATAAAATTGCATAGTGGAGATCAATTTTATATAAAAGTGCATAGTGGAGATCAATTTTATATAAAAGTGCATAGTGGAGATCAATTTTATATAAAAGTGCATAGTGGAGATCAATTTTATATAAAAGTGCACAGTGGAGATCAATTTTATATAAAATTGCATAGTGGAGATCAATTTTATATAAAAGTGCATAGTGGAGATCAATTTTTATATAAAAATGCATAGTGGAGATCAATTTTATATAAAAGTGCACAGTGGAGATCAATTTTATATAAAATTGCATAGTGGAGAACAATTTTATATAAAAGTGCATAGTGGAGATCAATTTGTATATGAAAATGCATAGTGGAGAACAATTTTATATAAAAGTGCATAGTGGAGATCAATTTTATATAAAAGTGCACAGTGGAGATCAATTTTTTATAAAAGTTCATAGTGGAGATCAATTTTATATAAAAGTGCACAGTGGAGATCAATTTTATATAAAAGTGCACAGTGGAGATCAATTTTATATATAATTGCATAGTGGAGATCCATTTTATATAAAAGTTCATAGTGGAGATTAATTTTATATAAAAGTGCATAGTGGAGATCAATTTTATATAAAATTGCATAGTGGAGAACAATTTTATATAAAAGTTCATAGTGGAGATCAATTTTATATAAAAGTGCACAGTGGAGATCAATTTTATATAAAATTGCATAGCGGAGATCAATTTTATATAAAAATGCATAGTGGAGATCAATTTTTTTATAAAAATGCATAGTGGAGAACAATTTTATATAAAAGTGCATAGTGGAGATCAATTTTATATAAAAGTTCATAGTGGAGATCAATTTTATATAAAAGTTCAGAGTGGAGATCAAGTTTATATAAAAGTGCACAGTGGAGATCAATTTTATATAAAATTGCATAGTGGAGAACAATTTTATATAAAATTGCATAGTGGAGAACAATTTTATATAAAAGTGCATAGTGGAGATCAATTTTTATATAAAAATGCATAGTGGAGAACAATTTTATATAAAAGTGCATAGTGGAGATCAATTTTATATAAAAGTTCATAGTGGAGATCAATTTTATATAAAAGTGCACAGTGGAGATCAATTTTATATAAAATTGCATAGTGGAGAACAATTTTATATAAAAGTGCATAGTGGAGATCAATTTTTATATAAAAATGCATAGTGGAGATCAATTTTATATAAAAGTGCATAGTGGAGATCAATTTTTATATAAAAATGCATAGTGGAGATCAATTTTATATAAAAGTGCACAGTGGAGATCAATTTTATATAAAAGTGCACAGTGGAGATCAATTTTATATAAAAGTTCATAGTAGAGATCAATTTTATATAAAAGTGCACAGTGGAGATCAATTTTATATAAAATTGCATAGTGGAGAACAATTTTATATAAAAGTGCATAGTGGAGATCAATTTTTATATAAAAATGCATAGTGGAGATCAATTTTATATAAAAGTGCACAGTGGAGATCAATTTTATATAAAATTGCATAGTGGAGAACAATTTTATATAAAAGTGCATAGTGGAGATCAATTTTTATATAAAAATGCATAGTGGAGATCAATTTTATAGAAAAGTTCATAGTGGAGATCAATTTTATATAAAAGTTCAGAGTGGAGATCAAGTTTATATAAAAGTGCACAGTGGAGATCAGTTTTATATAAAAGTGCACAGTGGAGATCAATTTTATATAAAAGTTCATAGTGGAGATCAATTTTATATAAAAGTGCATAGTGGAGAACAATTTTATATAAAAGTGCATAGTGGAGATCAATTTTTATATAAAAATGCATAGTGGAGATCAATTTTATATAAAAGTTCTTAGTGGAGATCAATTTTATATAAAAGTTCAGAGTGGAGATCAAGTTTATATAAAGTTCACAGTGGAGATCAATTTTATATAAAATTGCATAGTGGAGAACAATTTTATATAAAATTGCATAGTGGAGAACAATTTTATATAAAAGTGCATAGTGGAGATCAATTTTTATATAAAAATGCATAGTGGAGAACAATTTTATATAAAAGTGCATAGTGGAGATCAATTTTATATAAAAGTTCATAGTGGAGATCAATTTTATATAAAAGTGCACAGTGGAGATCAATTTTATATAAAATTGCATAGTGGAGAACAATTTTATATAAAAGTGCATAGTGGAGATCAATTTTTATATAAAAATGCATAGTGGAGATCAATTTTATATAAAAGTGCATAGTGGAGATCAATTTTTATATAAAAATGCATAGTGGAGATCAATTTTATATAAAAGTGCACAGTGGAGATCAATTTTATATAAAAGTGCACAGTGGAGATCAATTTTATATAAAAGTTCATAGTAGAGATCAATTTTATATAAAAGTGCACAGTGGAGATCAATTTTATATAAAATTGCATAGTGGAGAACAATTTTATATAAAAGTGCATAGTGGAGATCAATTTTTATATAAAAATGCATAGTGGAGATCAATTTTATATAAAAGTGCACAGTGGAGATCAATTTTATATAAAATTGCATAGTGGAGATCAATTTTATATAAAAGTGCACAGTGGAGATCAATTTTATATAAAATTGCATAGTGGAGATCAATTTTATATAAAAGTGCATAGTGGAGATCAATTTTATATAAAAGTGCATAGTGGAGATCAATTTTATATAAAAGTGCATAGTGGAGATCAATTTTATATAAAATTGCATAGTGGAGATCAATTTTATATAAAAGTGCATAGTGGAGATCAATTTTTATATAAAAATGCATAGTGGAGATCAATTTTATATAAAAGTGCACAGTGGAGATCAATTTTATATAAAATTGCATAGTGGAGAACAATTTTATATAAAAGTGCATAGTGGAGATCAATTTGTATATGAAAATGCATAGTGGAGAACAATTTTATATAAAAGTTCATAGTGGAGATCAATTTTATATAAAAGTGCACAGTGGAGATCAATTTTATATAAAAGTGCACAGTGGAGATCAATTTTATATAAAAGTTCATAGTAGAGATCAATTTTATATAAAAGTGCACAGTGGAGATCAATTTTATATAAAATTGCATAGTGGAGAACAATTTTATATAAAAGTGCATAGTGGAGATCAATTTTTATATAAAAATGCATAGTGGAGATCAATTTTATATAAAAGTGCACAGTGGAGATCAATTTTATATAAAATTGCATAGTGGAGATCAATTTTATATAAAAGTGCACAGTGGAGATCAATTTTATATAAAATTGCATAGTGGAGATCAATTTTATATAAAAGTGCATAGTGGAGATCAATTTTATATAAAAGTGCATAGTGGAGATCAATTTTATATAAAAGTGCATAGTGGAGATCAATTTTATATAAAAGTGCACAGTGGAGATCAATTTTATATAAAATTGCATAGTGGAGATCAATTTTATATAAAAGTGCATAGTGGAGATCAATTTTTATATAAAAATGCATAGTGGAGATCAATTTTATATAAAAGTGCACAGTGGAGATCAATTTTATATAAAATTGCATAGCGGAGATCAATTTTATATAAAAATGCATAGTGGAGATCAATTTTATATAAAAGTGCACAGTGGAGATCAATTTTATATAAAAGTGCATAGTGGAGAACAATTTTATATAAAAGTGCATAGTGGAGATCAATTTTTATATAAAAATGCATAGTGGAGTTCAATTTTATATAAAAGTGCACAGTGGAGATCAATTTTATATAAAATTGCATAGTGGAGAACAATTTTATATAAAAGTGCATAGTGGAGATCAATTTTGTATAAAAGTGCATAGTGGAGATCAATTTTATATAAAAGTTCATAGTGGAGATCAATTTTATATAAAAGTGCACAGTGGAGATCAATTTTATATAAAATTGCATAGTGGAGAACAATTTTATATAAAAGTGCATAGTGGAGATCAATTTTTATATAAAAATGCAAAGTGGAGATCAATTTTATATAAAAGTGCATAGTGGAGATCAATTTTATATAAAAGTTCATAGTGGAGATCAATTTTATATAAAAGTGCACAGTGGAGATCAATTTTATATAAAATTGCATAGTGGAGAACAATTTTATATAAAAGTGCATAGTGGAGATCAATTTTTATATAAAAATGCATAGTGGAGATCAATTTTATATAAAAGTGCACAGTGGAGATCAATTTTATATAAAATTGCATAGTGGAGAACAATTTTATATAAAAGTGCATAGTGGAGATCAATTTTGTATAAAAGTTCATAGTGGAGATCAATTTTATATAAAAGTGCACAGTGGAAATCAATTTTATATAAAAGTGCACAGTGGAGATCAATTTTATATAAAATTGCATAGTGGAGAACAATTTTATATAAAAGTGCATAGTGGAGATCAATTTTTATATAAAAATGCATAGTGGAGTTCAATTTTATATAAAAGTTCATAGTGGAGATCAATTTTATTTAAAAGTGCACAGTGGAGATCAATTTTATATAAAATTGCATAGTGGAGAACAATTTTATATAAAAGTGCATAGTGGAGATCAATTTTTATATAAAAATGCATAGTGGAGATCAATTTTATATAAAAGTGCATAGTGGAGATCAATTTTTATATAAAAATGCATAGTGGAGATCAATTTTATATAAAAGTGCACAGTGGAGATCAATTTTATATAAAATTGCATAGTGGAGAACAATTTTATATAAAAGTGCATAGTGGAGATCAATTTTGTATAAAAGTGCATAGTGGAGATCAATTTTATATAAAAGTTCATAGTGGAGATCAATTTTATATAAAAGTGCACAGTGGAGATCAATTTTATATAAAATTGCATAGTGGAGAACAATTTTATATAAAAGTGCATAGTGGAGATCAATTTTTATATAAAAATGCAAAGTGGAGATCAATTTTATATAAAAGTGCATAGTGGAGATCAATTTTATATAAAAGTTCATAGTGGAGATCAATTTTATATAAAAGTGCACAGTGGAGATCAATTTTATATAAAATTGCATAGTGGAGAACAATTTTATATAAAAGTGCATAGTGGAGATCAATTTTTATATAAAAATGCATAGTGGAGATCAATTTTATATAAAAGTGCACAGTGGAGATCAATTTTATATAAAATTGCATAGTGGAGAACAATTTTATATAAAAGTGCATAGTGGAGATCAATTTTGTATAAAAGTTCATAGTGGAGATCAATTTTATATAAAAGTGCACAGTGGAAATCAATTTTATATAAAAGTGCACAGTGGAGATCAATTTTATATAAAATTGCATAGTGGAGAACAATTTTATATAAAAGTGCATAGTGGAGATCAATTTTTATATAAAAATGCATAGTGGAGTTCAATTTTATATAAAAGTGCATAGTGGAGATCAATTTTTATATAAAAATGCATAGTGGAGATCAATTTTATATAAAAGTTCATAGTGGAGATCAATTTTATATAAAAGTTCAGAGTGGAGATCAAGTTTATATAAAAGTGCACAGTGGAGATCAATTTTATATAAAATTGCATAGTGGAGAACAATTTTATATAAAAGTGCATAGTGGAGATCAATTTTTATATAAAAATGCATAGTGGAGATCAATTTTATATAAAAGTGCACAGTGGAGATCAATTTTATATAAAAGTGCACAGTGGAGATCAATTTTATATAAAAGTTCATAGTAGAGATCAATTTTATATAAAAGTGCACAGTGGAGATCAATTTTATATAAAATTGCATAGTGGAGAACAATTTTATATAAAAGTGCACATTGGAGATCAATTTTATATAAAATTGCATAGTGGAGATCAATTTTATATAAAAGTGCATAGTGGAGATCAATTTTATATAAAAGTGCACAGTGGAGATCAATTTTATATAAAATTGCAAAGTGGAGATCAATTTTATATAAAAGTGCACATTGGAGATCAATTTCATATAAAATTGCATAGTGGAGATCAATTTTATATAAAAGTGCATAGTGGAGATCAATTTTATATAAAAGTGCATAGTGGAGATCAATTTTATATAAAAGTGCATAGTGGAGATCAATTTTATATAAAAGTGCACAGTGGAGATCAATTTTATATAAAATTGCATAGTGGAGATCAATTTTATATAAAAGTGCATAGTGGAGATCAATTTTTATATAAAAATGCATAGTGGAGATCAATTTTATATAAAAGTGCACAGTGGAGATCAATTTTATATAAAATTGCATAGTGGAGAACAATTTTATATAAAAGTGCATAGTGGAGATCAATTTGTATATGAAAATGCATAGTGGAGAACAATTTTATATAAAAGTGCATAGTGGAGATCAATTTTATATAAAAGTGCACAGTGGAGATCAATTTTTTATAAAAGTTCATAGTGGAGATCAATTTTATATAAAAGTGCACAGTGGAGATCAATTTTATATAAAAGTGCACAGTGGAGATCAATTTTATATATAATTGCATAGTGGAGATCCATTTTATATAAAAGTTCATAGTGGAGATTAATTTTATATAAAAGTGCATAGTGGAGATCAATTTTATATAAAATTGCATAGTGGAGAACAATTTTATATAAAAGTTCATAGTGGAGATCAATTTTATATAAAAGTGCACAGTGGAGATCAATTTTATATAAAATTGCATAGCGGAGATCAATTTTATATAAAAATGCATAGTGGAGATCAATTTTTTTATAAAAATGCATAGTGGAGAACAATTTTATATAAAAGTGCATAGTGGAGATCAATTTTATATAAAAGTTCATAGTGGAGATCAATTTTATATAAAAGTGCATAGTGGAGATCAATTTTATATAAAAGTGCACAGTGGAGATCAATTTTATATAAAATTGCATAGTGGAGAACAATTTTATATAAAAGTGCATAGTGGAGATCAATTTTATATAAAATTGCATAGTGGAGAACAATTTTATATAAAAGTGCATAGTGGAGATCAATTTTTATATAAAAATGCAAAGTGGAGATCAATTTTATATAAAAGTGCATAGTGGAGATCAATTTTATATAAAAGTTCATAGTGGAGATCAATTTTATATAAAAGTGCACAGTGGAGATCAATTTTATATAAAATTGCATAGTGGAGAACAATTTTATATAAAAGTGCATAGTGGAGATCAATTTTTATATAAAAATGCATAGTGGAGATCAATTTTATATAAAAGTGCACAGTGGAGATCAATTTTATATAAAATTGCATAGTGGAGAACAATTTTATATAAAAGTGCATAGTGGAGATCAATTTTGTATAAAAGTTCATAGTGGAGATCAATTTTATATAAAAGTGCACAGTGGAAATCAATTTTATATAAAAGTGCACAGTGGAGATCAATTTTATATAAAATTGCATAGTGGAGAACAATTTTATATAAAAGTGCATAGTGGAGATCAATTTTTATATAAAAATGCATAGTGGAGTTCAATTTTATATAAAAGTTCATAGTGGAGATCAATTTTATTTAAAAGTGCACAGTGGAGATCAATTTTATATAAAATTGCATAGTGGAGAACAATTTTATATAAAAGTGCATAGTGGAGATCAATTTTTATATAAAAATGCATAGTGGAGATCAATTTTATATAAAAGTGCATAGTGGAGATGAATTTTTATATAAAAATGCATAGTGGAGATCAATTTTATATAAAAGTGCACAGTGGAGATCAATTTTATATAAAATTGCATAGTGGAGAACAATTTTATATAAAAGTGCATAGTGGAGATCAATTTTGTATAAAAGTGCATAGTGGAGATCAATTTTATATAAAAGTTCATAGTGGAGATCAATTTTATATAAAAGTGCACAGTGGAGATCAATTTTATATAAAATTGCATAGTGGAGAACAATTTTATATAAAAGTGCATAGTGGAGATCAATTTTTATATAAAAATGCAAAGTGGAGATCAATTTTATATAAAAGTGCATAGTGGAGATCAATTTTATATAAAAGTTCATAGTGGAGATCAATTTTATATAAAAGTGCACAGTGGAGATCAATTTTATATAAAATTGCATAGTGGAGAACAATTTTATATAAAAGTGCATAGTGGAGATCAATTTTTATATAAAAATGCATAGTGGAGATCAATTTTATATAAAAGTGCACAGTGGAGATCAATTTTATATAAAATTGCATAGTGGAGAACAATTTTATATAAAAGTGCATAGTGGAGATCAATTTTGTATAAAAGTTCATAGTGGAGATCAATTTTATATAAAAGTGCACAGTGGAAATCAATTTTATATAAAAGTGCACAGTGGAGATCAATTTTATATAAAATTGCATAGTGGAGAACAATTTTATATAAAAGTGCATAGTGGAGATCAATTTTTATATAAAAATGCATAGTGGAGTTCAATTTTATATAAAAGTGCATAGTGGAGATCAATTTTTATATAAAAATGCATAGTGGAGATCAATTTTATATAAAAGTTCATAGTGGAGATCAATTTTATATAAAAGTTCAGAGTGGAGATCAAGTTTATATAAAAGTGCACAGTGGAGATCAATTTTATATAAAATTGCATAGTGGAGAACAATTTTATATAAAAGTGCATAGTGGAGATCAATTTTTATATAAAAATGCATAGTGGAGATCAATTTTATATAAAAGTGCACAGTGGAGATCAATTTTATATAAAAGTGCACAGTGGAGATCAATTTTATATAAAAGTTCATAGTAGAGATCAATTTTATATAAAAGTGCACAGTGGAGATCAATTTTATATAAAATTGCATAGTGGAGAACAATTTTATATAAAAGTGCACATTGGAGATCAATTTTATATAAAATTGCATAGTGGAGATCAATTTTATATAAAAGTGCATAGTGGAGATCAATTTTATATAAAAGTGCACAGTGGAGATCAATTTTATATAAAATTGCAAAGTGGAGATCAATTTTATATAAAAGTGCACATTGGAGATCAATTTCATATAAAATTGCATAGTGGAGATCAATTTTATATAAAAGTGCATAGTGGAGATCAATTTTATATAAAAGTGCATAGTGGAGATCAATTTTATATAAAAGTGCATAGTGGAGATCAATTTTATATAAAAGTGCACAGTGGAGATCAATTTTATATAAAATTGCATAGTGGAGATCAATTTTATATAAAAGTGCATAGTGGAGATCAATTTTTATATAAAAATGCATAGTGGAGATCAATTTTATATAAAAGTGCACAGTGGAGATCAATTTTATATAAAATTGCATAGTGGAGAACAATTTTATATAAAAGTGCATAGTGGAGATCAATTTGTATATGAAAATGCATAGTGGAGAACAATTTTATATAAAAGTGCATAGTGGAGATCAATTTTATATAAAAGTGCACAGTGGAGATCAATTTTTTATAAAAGTTCATAGTGGAGATCAATTTTATATAAAAGTGCACAGTGGAGATCAATTTTATATAAAAGTGCACAGTGGAGATCAATTTTATATATAATTGCATAGTGGAGATCCATTTTATATAAAAGTTCATAGTGGAGATTAATTTTATATAAAAGTGCATAGTGGAGATCAATTTTATATAAAATTGCATAGTGGAGAACAATTTTATATAAAAGTTCATAGTGGAGATCAATTTTATATAAAAGTGCACAGTGGAGATCAATTTTATATAAAATTGCATAGCGGAGATCAATTTTATATAAAAATGCATAGTGGAGATCAATTTTTTTATAAAAATGCATAGTGGAGAACAATTTTATATAAAAGTGCATAGTGGAGATCAATTTTATATAAAAGTTCATAGTGGAGATCAATTTTATATAAAAGTGCATAGTGGAGATCAATTTTATATAAAAGTGCACAGTGGAGATCAATTTTATATAAAATTGCATAGTGGAGAACAATTTTATATAAAAGTGCATAGTGGAGATCAATTTTATATAAAATTGCATAGTGGAGAACAATTTTATATAAAAGTGCATAGTGGAGATCAATTTTTATATAAAAATGCAAAGTGGAGATCAATTTTATATAAAAGTGCACAGTGGAGATCAATTTTATATAAAAGTGCACAGTGGAAATCAATTTTATATAAAAGTGCACAGTGGAGATCAATTTTATATAAAATTGCATAGTGGAGAACAATTTTATATAAAAGTGCATAGTGGAGATCAATTTTTATATAAAAATGCATAGTGGAGAACAATTATATAAAAGTGCATAGTGGAGATCAATTTTATATAAAATTGCATAGTGGAGAACAATTTTATATAAAAGTGCATAGTGGAGATCAATTTTTATATAAAAATGCATAGTGGAGAACAATTTTACATAAAAGTGCACAGTGGAGATCAATTTTAAATAAAATTGCATAGTGGAGATCAATTTTATATAAAAGTGCACAGTGGAGATCAATTTTATATAAAAGTGCACAGTGGAGATCCATTTTATATAAAAGTGCACAGTGGAGATCAATTTTATATATAATTGCATAGTGGAGATCCATTTTATATAAAAGTGCACAGTGTAGATCAATTTTATATAAAAGTGCATAGTGGAGATCAATTTTATATAAAAGTGCACAGTGGAGATCAATTTTATATAAAATTGCATAGTGGAGAACAATTTTATATAAAAGTGCATAGTGGAGATCAATTTTTATATAAAAATGCATAGTGGAGAACAATTTTATATAAAAGTGCATAGTGGAGATCAATTTTATATAAAATTTCATAGTGGAGATCAATTTTATATAAAAGTGCACAGTGGAGATCAATTTTATATAAAAGTGCATAGTGGAGATCAATTTTATATAAAAGTGCATAGTGGAGATCAATTTTATATAAAAGTGCACAGTGGAGATCAATTTTATATAAAATTGCATAGTGGAGAACAATTTTATATAAAAGTGCATAGTGGAGATCAATTTTTATATAAAAATGCATAGTGGAGAACAATTTTATATAAAAGTGCATAGAGGAGATCAATTTTTATATAAAAATGCATAGTGGAGATCAATTTTATATAAAAGTGCATAGTGGAGATCAATTTTATATAAAAGTGCACAGTGGAGATCAATTTTATATAAAAGTTCATAGTGGAGATCAATTTTATATAAAAGTGCACAGTGGAGATCAATTTTATATAAAAGTGCACAGTGGAGATCAATTTTATATATAATTGCATAGTGGAGATCCATTTTATATAAAAGTGCACAGTGTAGATCAATTTTATATAAAAGTGCATAGTGGAGATCAATTTTATATAAAAGTGCACAGTGGAGATAAATTTTATATAAAATTGCATAGTGGAGAACAATTTTATATAAAAGTTCATAGTGGAGATTAATTTTATATAAAAGTGCATAGTGGAGATCAATTTTATATAAAATTGCATAGTGGAGAACAATTTTATATAAAAGTTCATAGTGGAGATCAATTTTATATAAAAGTGCACAGTGGAGATCAATTTTATATAAAATTGCATAGTGGAGATCAATTTTATATAAAAGTGCATAGTGGAGATCAATTTTTATATAAAAATGCATAGTGGAGAACAATTTTATATAAAAGTGCATAGTGGAGATCAATTTTATATAAAAGTTCATAGTGGAGATCAATTTTATATAAAAGTGCACAGTGGAGATCAATTTTATATAAAAGTGCACAGTGGAGATCAATTTTATATAAAATTGCATAGTGGAGATCAATTTTATATAAAAGTGCATAGTGGAGATCAATTTTATATAAAAGTGCATAGTGGAGATCAATTTTTATATAAAAATGCATAGTGGAGAACAATTTTATATAAAAGTGCATAGTGGAGATCAATTTTATATAAAAGTTCATAGTGGAGATCAATTTTATATAAAAGTGCACAGTGGAGATCAATTTTATATAAAATTGCATAGTGGAGAACAATTTTATATAAAAGTGCATAGTGGAGATCAATTTTTATATAAAAATGCATAGTGGAGATCAATTTTATATAAAAGTGCACAGTGGAGATCAATTTTATATAAAATTGCATAGTGGAGAACAATTTTATATAAAAGTGCATAGTGGAGATCAATTTTGTATAAAAGTTCATAGTGGAGATCAATTTTATATAAAAGTGCACAGTGGAAATCAATTTTATATAAAAGTGCACAGTGGAGATCAATTTTATATAAAATTGCATAGTGGAGAACAATTTTATATAAAAGTGCATAGTGGAGATCAATTTTGTATAAAAGTTCATAGTGCAGATCAATTTTATATAAAAGTGCACAGTGGAAATCAATTTTATATAAAAGTGCACAGTGGAGATCAATTTTATATAAAATTGCATAGTGGAGAACAATTTTATATAAAAGTGCATAGTGGAGATCAATTTTGTATAAAAGTTCATAGTGGAGATCAATTTTATATAAAAGTGCACAGTGGAAATCAATTTTATATAAAAATTCACAGTGGAGATCAATTTTATATAAAATTGCATAGTGGAGAACAATTTTATATAAAAGTGCATAGTGGAGATCAATTTTTATATAAAAATGCATAGTGGAGATCAATTTTATATAAAATTGCATAGTGGAGAACAATTTTATATAAAAGTGCATAGTGGAGATCAATTTTTATATAAAAGTGCATAGTGGAGATCAATTTTTATATAAAAATGCATAGTGGAGATCAATTTTATATAAAAGTGCACAGTGGAGATCAATTTTATATAAAAATGCACAGTGGATATCAATTTTGTATAAAAATGCATAGTGAAGATCAATTTTATATAAAAGTGCATAGTGGAGATCAATTATTAGAAAAAGTGCATAGTGGAGATCAATTTTCTATAAAATTGCATAGTGGAGAACAATTTTATATAAAAGTGCATAGTGGAGATCAATTTTTATATAAAAATGCATAGTGGAGATCAATTTTATATAAAAGTGCATAGTGGAGATCAATTTTATATAAAAGAGCACAGTGGAGATCAATTTTATATAAAATTGCACAGTGGAGATCAATTTTATATAAAAGTGCACAGTGGAGATCAATTTTATATAAAATTGCATAGTGGAGATCAATTTTATATAAAAGTGCATAGTGAAGATCAATTTTATATAAAAGTGCATAGTGGAGATCAGTTTTATATAAAAGTGCACAGTGGAGATCAATTTTATATAAAATTGCATAGTGGAGAACAATTTTATATAAAAGTGCATAGTGGAGATCAATTTTTATATAAAAATGCATAGTGGAGATCAATTTCATATAAAAGTGCATAGTGGAGATCAATTTTATATAAAAGTTCATAGTTAAGATCAAGTTTATATAAAAGTGCACAGTGGAGATCAATTTTATATAAAATTGCATAGTGGAGAACAATTTTATATAAAAGTGCATAGTGGAGATCAATTTTTATATACAAATGCATAGTGGAGATCAATTTTATATAAAAGTGCACAGTGGAGATCAATTTTATATAAAATTGCATAGTGGAGATCAATTTTATATAAAAGTTCATAGTGGAGATCAATTTTATATAAAAGTGCACAGTGGAGATGAATTTTATATAAAAGTGCACAGTGGAGATCAATTTTATATAAAATTGCATAGTGGAGATCAATTTTATATAAAAGTGCATAGTGGAGATCAATTTTATATAAAAGTGCATAGTGGAGATCAATTTTATATAAAAGTGCACAGTGGAGATCAATTTTATATAAAATTGCATAGTGGAGAACAATTTTATATAAAAGTGCATAGTGAAGATCAATTTTTATATAAAAATGCATAGTGGAGAACAATTTTATATAAAAGTGCATAGTGGAGATCAATTTTTATATAAAAATGCATAGTGGAGATCAATTTTATATAAAAGTGCATAGTGGAGATCAATTTTATATAAAAGTGCACAGTGGAGATCAATTTTTTTATAAAAGTTCATAGTGGAGATCAATTTTATATAAAAGTGCACAGTGGAGATCAATTTTATATAAAAGTGCACAGTGGAGATCAAATTTATATATAATTGCATAGTGGAGATCCATTTTATATAAAAGTTCATAGTGGAGATTAATTGTATATAAAAGTGCATAGTGGAGATCAATTTTATATAAAATTGCATAGTGGAGAACAATTTTATATAAAAGTTCATAGTGGAGATCAATTTTATATAAAAGTGCACAGTGGAGATCAATTTTATATAAAATTGCATAGCGGAGATCAATTTTATATAAAAATGCATAGTGGAGATCAATTTTTATATAAAAATGCATAGTGGAGAACAATTTTATATAAAAGTGCATAGTGGAGATCAATTTTATATAAAAGTTCATAGTGGAGATCAATTTTATATAAAAGTGCACAGTGGAGATCAATTTTATATAAAAGTGCACAGTGGAGATCAATTTTATATAAAATTGCATAGTGGAGATCAATTTTATATAAAAGTGCATAGTGGAGATCAATTTTATATAAAAGTGCATAGTGGAGATCAATTTTTATATAAAATTGCATAGTGGAGAACAATTTTATATCAAAGTGCATAGTGGAGATCAATTTTATATAAAAGTTCATAGTGGAGATCAATTTTATATAAAAGTGCACAGTGGAGATCAATTTTATATAAAATTGCATAGTGGAGAACAATTTTATATAAAAGTGCATAGTGGAGATCAATTTTTATATAAAAATGCAAAGTGGAGATCAATTTTATATAAAAGTGCACAGTGGAGATCAATTTTATATAAAATTGCATAGTGGAGAACAATTTTATATAAAAGTGCATAGTGGAGATCAAATTTTATATAAAAATGCATAGTGGAGATCAATTTTATATAAAAGTGCACAGTGGAGATCAATTTTATATAAAATTGCAAAGTGGAGATCAATTTTATATAAAAGTGCACAGTGGAGATCAATTTTATATAAAATTGCATAGTGGAGATCAATTTTATATAAAAGTGCATAGTGGAGATCAATTTTATATAAAAGTGCATAGTGGAGATCAATTTTATATAAAAGTGCATAGTGGAGATCAATTTTATATAAAAGTGCACAGTGGAGATCAATTTTATATAAAATTGCATAGTGGAGATCAATTTTATATAAAAGTGCATAGTGGAGATCAATTTTTATATAAAAATGCATAGTGGAGATCAATTTTATATAAAAGTGCACAGTGGAGATCAATTTTATATAAAATTGCATAGTGGAGAACAATTTTATATAAAAGTGCATAGTGGAGATCAATTTTATATAAAAGTGCACAGTGGAGATCAATTTTATATAAAATTGCATAGTGGAGAACAATTTTATGTAAAAGTGCATAGTGGAGATCAATTTTTATATAAAAATGCATAGTGGAGATCAATTTTATATAAAAGTGCATAGTGGAGATCAATTTTTATATAAAAATGCATAGTGGAGATCAATTTTATAAAAAAGTGCACAGTGGAGATCAATTTTATATAAAAGTGCACAGTGGAGATCAATTTTATATAAAAGTTCATAGTGGAGATCAATTTTATATAAAAGTGCACAGTGGAGATCAATTTTATATAAAATTGCATAGTGGAGAACAATTTTATATAAAAGTGCATAGTGGAGATCAATTTTTATATAAAAATGCATAGTGGAGAACAATTTTATATAAAAGTGCATAGTGGAGATCAATTTTTATATAAAAATGCATAGTGGAGAACAATTTTATATAAAAGTGCATAGTGGAGATCAATTTTATATAAAAGTTCATAGTGGAGATCAATTTTATATAAAAGTGCACAGTGGAGATCAATTTTATATAAAATTGCATAGTGGAGATCAATTTTATATAAAAGTGCATAGTGGAGATCAATTTTATATAAAAGTGCACAGTGGAGATCAATTTTTTATAAAAGTTCATAGTGGAGATCATTTTTATATAAAAGTGCACAGTGGAGATCAATTTTATATAAAAGTGCACAGTGGAGATCAATTTTATATATAATTGCATAGTGGAGATCCATTTTATATAAAAGTTCATAGTGGAGATTAATTTTATATAAAAGTGCATAGTGGAGATCAATTTTATATAAAATTGCATAGTGGAGAACAATTTTATATAAAAGTTCATAGTGGAGATCAATTTTATATAAAAGTGCACAGTGGAGATCAATTTTATATAAAATTGCATAGCGGAGATCAATTTTATATAAAAATGCATAGTGGAGATCAATTTTTATATAAAAATGCATAGTGGAGAACAATTTTATATAAAAGTGCATAGTGGAGATCAATTTTATATAAAAGTTCATAGTGGAGATCAATTTTATATAAAAGTGCACAGTGGAGATCAATTTTATATAAAAGCGCACAGTGGAGATCAATTTTATATAAAAGTGCATAGTGGAGATCAATTTTATATAAAAGTGCATAGTGGAGATCAATTTTTATATAAAAATGCATAGTGGAGAACAATTTTATATAAAAGTGCATAGTGGAGATCAATTTTATATAAAATTGCATAGTGGAGAACAATTTTATATAAAAGTGCATAGTGGAGATCAATTTTTATATAAAAATGCATAGTGGAGATCAATTTTATATAAAATTGCACAGTGGAGATCAATTTTATATAAAAGTGCATAGTGGAGATCAATTTTATATAAAAGTGCATAGTGGAGATCAATTTTTATATAAAAATGCATAGTGGAGAACAATTTTATATAAAAGTGCATAGTGGAGATCAATTTTATATAAAAGTTCATAGTGGAGATCAATTTTATATAAAAGTGCACAGTGGAGATCAATTTTATATAAAAGTGCACAGTGGAGATCAATTTTATATAAAATTGCATAGTGGAGAACAATTTTATATAAAAGTGCATAGTGGAGATCAATTTTTATATAAAAATGCATAGTGGAGATCAATTTTATATAAAAGTGCATAGTGGAGATCAATTTTTATATAAAAATGCATAGTGGAGATCAATTTTATAAAAAAGTGCACAGTGGAGATCAATTTTATATAAAAGTGCATAGTGGAGATCAATTTGTATATGAAAATGCATAGTGGAGAACAATTTTATATAAAAGTGCATAGTGGAGATCAATTTTATATAAAAGTTCATAGTGGAGATCAATTTTATATAAAAGTGCACAGTGGAGATCAATTTTATATAAAATTGCATAGTGGAGAACAATTTTATATAAAAGTGCATAGTGGAGATCAATTTTTATATAAAAATGCATAGTGGAGATCAATTTTATATAAAAGTGCACAGTGGAGATCAATTTTATATAAAATTGCATAGTGGAGAACAATTTTATATAAAAGTGCATAGTGGAGATCAATTTTATATAAAAGTGCACAGTGGAGATAAATTTTATATAAAATTGCATAGTGGAGAACAATTTTATATAAAAGTGCATAGTGGAGATCAATTTTTATATAAAAATGCATAGTGGAGATCAATTTTATATAAAATTGCACAGTGGAGATCAATTTTATATAAAAGTGCATAGTGGAGATCAATTTTATATAAAAGTGCATAGTGGAGATCAATTTTTATATAAAAATGCATAGTGGAGAACAATTTTATATAAAAGTGCATAGTGGAGATCAATTTTATATAAAAGTTCATAGTGGAGATCAATTTTATATAAAAGTGCACAGTGGAGATCAATTTTATATAAAAGTGCACAGTGGAGATCAGTTTTATATAAAATTGCATAGTGGAGAACAATTTTATATAAAAGTGCATAGTGGAGATCAATTTTTATATAAAAATGCATAGTGGAGATCAATTTTATATAAAAGTGCATAGTGGAGATCAATTTTTATATAAAAATGCATAGTGGAGATCAATTTTATAAAAAAGTGCACAGTGGAGATCAATTTTATATAAAAGTGCACAGTGGAGATCAATTTTATATAAAAGTTCATAGTGGAGATCAATTTTATATAAAAGTGCACAGTGGAGATCAATTTTATATAAAATTGCATAGTGGAGAACATTTTTATATAAAAGTGCATAGTGGAGATCAATTTTTATATAAAAATGCATAGTGGAGAACAATTTTATATAAAAGTGCATAGTGGAGATCAATTTTATATAAAAGTTCATAGTGGAGATCAATTTTATATAAAAGTGCACAGTGGAGATCAATTTTATATAAAATTGCATAGTGGAGATCAATTTTATATAAAAGTGCACAGTGGAGATCAATTTTTTATAAAAGTTCATAGTGGAGATCATTTTTATATAAAAGTGCACAGTGGAGATCAATTTTATATAAAAGTGCACAGTGGAGATCAATTTTATATATAATTGCATAGTGGAGATCCATTTTATATAAAAGTTCATAGTGGAGATTAATTTTATATAAAAGTGCATAGTGGAGATCAATTTTATATAAAATTGCATAGTGGAGAACAATTTTATATAAAAGTTCATAGTGGAGATCAATTTTATATAAAAGTGCACAGTGGAGATCAATTTTATATAAAATTGCATAGCGGAGATCAATTTTATATAAAAATGCATAGTGGAGATCAATTTTTATATAAAAATGCATAGTGGAGAACAATTTTATATAAAAGTGCATAGTGGAGATCAATTTTATATAAAAGTGCACAGTGGAGATCAATTTTATATAAAATTGCATAGTGGAGAACAATTTTATATAAAAGTGCATAGTGGAGATCAATTTTGTATAAAAGTTCATAGTGGAGATCAATTTTATATAAAAGTGCACAGTGGAAATCAATTTTATATAAAAGTGCACTGTGGAGATCAATTTTATATAAAATTGCATAGTGGAGAACAATTTTATATAAAAGTGCATAGTGGAGATCAATTTTTATATAAAAATGCATAGTGGAGATCAATTTTATATAAAATTGCACAGTGGAGATCAATTTTATATAAAATTGCATAGTGGAGAACAATTTTATATAAAAGTGCATAGTGGAGATCAATTTTTATATAAAAATGCATAGTGGAGATCAATTTTATATAAAAGTGCATAGTGGAGATCAATTTTTATATAAAAATGCATAGTGGAGATCAATTTTATAAAAAAGTGCACAGTGGAGATCAATTTTATATAAAAGTGCACAGTGGAGATCAATTTTATATAAAAGTTCATAGTGGAGATCAATTTTATATAAAAGTGCACAGTGGAGATCAATTTTATATAAAATTGCATAGTGGAGAACAATTTTATATAAAAGTGCATAGTGGAGATCAATTTTTATATAAAAATGCATAGTGGAGAACAATTTTATATAAAAGTGCATAGTGGAGATCAATTTTATATAAAAGTTCATAGTGGAGATCAATTTTATATCAAAGTGCACAGTGGAGATCAATTTTATATAAAATTGCATAGTGGAGAACAATTTTATATAAAAGTGCATAGTGGAGATCAATTTTTATATAAAAATGCATAGTGGAGATCAATTTTATATAAAAGTGCACAGTGGAGATCAATTTTATATAAAATTGCATAGTGGAGAACAATTTTATATAAAAGTGCATAGTGGAGATCAATTTTATATAAAAGTGCACAGTGGAGATAAATTTTATATAAAATTGCATAGTGGAGAACAATTTTATATAAAAGTGCATAGTGGAGATCAATTTTTATATAAAAATGCATAGTGGAGATCAATTTTATATAAAATTGCACAGTGGAGATCAATTTTATATAAAAGTGCATAGTGGAGATCAATTTTATATAAAAGTGCATAGTGGAGATCAATTTTTATATAAAAATGCATAGTGGAGAACAATTTTATATAAAAGTGCATAGTGGAGATCAATTTTATATAAAAGTTCATAGTGTAGATCAATTTTATATAAAAGTGCACAGTGGAGATCAATTTTATATAAAAGTGCACAGTGGAGATCAGTTTTATATAAAATTGCATAGTGGAGAACAATTTTATATAAAAGTGCATAGTGGAGATCAATTTTTATATAAAAATGCATAGTGGAGATCAATTTTATATAAAAGTGCATAGTGGAGATCAATTTTTATATAAAAATGCATAGTGGAGATCAATTTTATAAAAAAGTGCACAGTGGAGATCAATTTTATATAAAAGTGCACAGTGGAGATCAATTTTATATAAAAGTTCATAGTGGAGATCAATTTTATATAAAAGTGCACAGTGGAGATCAATTTTATATAAAATTGCATAGTGGAGAACATTTTTATATAAAAGTGCATAGTGGAGATCAATTTTTATATAAAAATGCATAGTGGAGAACAATTTTATATAAAAGTGCATAGTGGAGATCAATTTTATATAAAAGTTCATAGTGGAGATCAATTTTATATAAAAGTGCACAGTGGAGATCAATTTTATATAAAATTGCATAGTGGAGATCAATTTTATATAAAAGTGCACAGTGGAGATCAATTTTTTATAAAAGTTCATAGTGGAGATCATTTTTATATAAAAGTGCACAGTGGAGATCAATTTTATATAAAAGTGCACAGTGGAGATCAATTTTATATATAATTGCATAGTGGAGATCCATTTTATATAAAAGTTCATAGTGGAGATTAATTTTATATAAAAGTGCATAGTGGAGATCAATTTTATATAAAATTGCATAGTGGAGAACAATTTTATATAAAAGTTCATAGTGGAGATCAATTTTATATAAAAGTGCACAGTGGAGATCAATTTTATATAAAATTGCATAGCGGAGATCAATTTTATATAAAAATGCATAGTGGAGATCAATTTTTATATAAAAATGCATAGTGGAGAACAATTTTATATAAAAGTGCATAGTGGAGATCAATTTTATATAAAAGTGCACAGTGGAGATCAATTTTATATAAAATTGCATAGTGGAGAACAATTTTATATAAAAGTGCATAGTGGAGATCAATTTTGTATAAAAGTTCATAGTGGAGATCAATTTTATATAAAAGTGCACAGTGGAAATCAATTTTATATAAAAGTGCACTGTGGAGATCAATTTTATATAAAATTGCATAGTGGAGAACAATTTTATATAAAAGTGCATAGTGGAGATCAATTTTTATATAAAAATGCATAGTGGAGATCAATTTTATATAAAATTGCACAGTGGAGATCAATTTTATATAAAATTGCATAGTGGAGAACAATTTTATATAAAAGTGCATAGTGGAGATCAATTTTTATATAAAAATGCATAGTGGAGATCAATTTTATATAAAAGTGCATAGTGGAGATCAATTTTTATATAAAAATGCATAGTGGAGATCAATTTTATAAAAAAGTGCACAGTGGAGATCAATTTTATATAAAAGTGCACAGTGGAGATCAATTTTATATAAAAGTTCATAGTGGAGATCAATTTTATATAAAAGTGCACAGTGGAGATCAATTTTATATAAAATTGCATAGTGGAGAACAATTTTATATAAAAGTGCATAGTGGAGATCAATTTTTATATAAAAATGCATAGTGGAGAACAATTTTATATAAAAGTGCATAGTGGAGATCAATTTTTATATAAAAATGCATAGTGGAGAACAATTTTATATAAAAGTGCATAGTGGAGATCAATTTTATATAAAAGTTCATAGTGGAGATCAATTTTATATAAAAGTGCACAGTGGAGATCAATTTTATATAAAATTGCATAGTGGAGATCAATTTTATATAAAAGTGCATAGTGGAGATCAATTTTATATAAAAGTGCACAGTGGAGATCAATTTTTTATAAAAGTTCATAGTGGAGATCATTTTTATATAAAAGTGCACAGTGGAGATCAATTTTATATAAAAGTGCACAGTGGAGATCAATTTTATATATAATTGCATAGTGGAGATCCATTTTATATAAAAGTTCATAGTGGAGATTAATTTTATATAAAAGTGCATAGTGGAGATCAATTTTATATAAAATTGCATAGTGGAGAACAATTTTATATAAAAGTTCATAGTGGAGATCAATTTTATATAAAAGTGCACAGTGGAGATCAATTTTATATAAAATTGCATAGCGGAGATCAATTTTATATAAAAATGCATAGTGGAGATCAATTTTTATATAAAAATGCATAGTGGAGAACAATTTTATATAAAAGTGCATAGTGGAGATCAATTTTATATAAAAGTTCATAGTGGAGATCAATTTTATATAAAAGTGCACAGTGGAGATCAATTTTATATAAAAGCGCACAGTGGAGATCAATTTTATATAAAAGTGCATAGTGGAGATCAATTTTATATAAAAGTGCATAGTGGAGATCAATTTTTATATAAAAATGCATAGTGGAGAACAATTTTATATAAAAGTGCATAGTGGAGATCAATTTTATATAAAATTGCATAGTGGAGAACAATTTTATATAAAAGTGCATAGTGGAGATCAATTTTTATATAAAAATGCATAGTGGAGATCAATTTTATATAAAATTGCACAGTGGAGATCAATTTTATATAAAAGTGCATAGTGGAGATCAATTTTATATAAAAGTGCATAGTGGAGATCAATTTTTATATAAAAATGCATAGTGGAGAACAATTTTATATAAAAGTGCATAGTGGAGATCAATTTTATATAAAAGTTCATAGTGGAGATCAATTTTATATAAAAGTGCACAGTGGAGATCAATTTTATATAAAAGTGCACAGTGGAGATCAATTTTATATAAAATTGCATAGTGGAGAACAATTTTATATAAAAGTGCATAGTGGAGATCAATTTTTATATAAAAATGCATAGTGGAGATCAATTTTATATAAAAGTGCATAGTGGAGATCAATTTTTATATAAAAATGCATAGTGGAGATCAATTTTATAAAAAAGTGCACAGTGGAGATCAATTTTATATAAAAGTGCATAGTGGAGATCAATTTGTATATGAAAATGCATAGTGGAGAACAATTTTATATAAAAGTGCATAGTGGAGATCAATTTTATATAAAAGTTCATAGTGGAGATCAATTTTATATAAAAGTGCACAGTGGAGATCAATTTTATATAAAATTGCATAGTGGAGAACAATTTTATATAAAAGTGCATAGTGGAGATCAATTTTTATATAAAAATGCATAGTGGAGATCAATTTTATATAAAAGTGCACAGTGGAGATCAATTTTATATAAAATTGCATAGTGGAGAACAATTTTATATAAAAGTGCATAGTGGAGATCAATTTTATATAAAAGTGCACAGTGGAGATAAATTTTATATAAAATTGCATAGTGGAGAACAATTTTATATAAAAGTGCATAGTGGAGATCAATTTTTATATAAAAATGCATAGTGGAGATCAATTTTATATAAAATTGCACAGTGGAGATCAATTTTATATAAAAGTGCATAGTGGAGATCAATTTTATATAAAAGTGCATAGTGGAGATCAATTTTTATATAAAAATGCATAGTGGAGAACAATTTTATATAAAAGTGCATAGTGGAGATCAATTTTATATAAAAGTTCATAGTGGAGATCAATTTTATATAAAAGTGCACAGTGGAGATCAATTTTATATAAAAGTGCACAGTGGAGATCAGTTTTATATAAAATTGCATAGTGGAGAACAATTTTATATAAAAGTGCATAGTGGAGATCAATTTTTATATAAAAATGCATAGTGGAGATCAATTTTATATAAAAGTGCATAGTGGAGATCAATTTTTATATAAAAATGCATAGTGGAGATCAATTTTATAAAAAAGTGCACAGTGGAGATCAATTTTATATAAAAGTGCACAGTGGAGATCAATTTTATATAAAAGTTCATAGTGGAGATCAATTTTATATAAAAGTGCACAGTGGAGATCAATTTTATATAAAATTGCATAGTGGAGAACATTTTTATATAAAAGTGCATAGTGGAGATCAATTTTTATATAAAAATGCATAGTGGAGAACAATTTTATATAAAAGTGCATAGTGGAGATCAATTTTATATAAAAGTTCATAGTGGAGATCAATTTTATATAAAAGTGCACAGTGGAGATCAATTTTATATAAAATTGCATAGTGGAGATCAATTTTATATAAAAGTGCACAGTGGAGATCAATTTTTTATAAAAGTTCATAGTGGAGATCATTTTTATATAAAAGTGCACAGTGGAGATCAATTTTATATAAAAGTGCACAGTGGAGATCAATTTTATATATAATTGCATAGTGGAGATCCATTTTATATAAAAGTTCATAGTGGAGATTAATTTTATATAAAAGTGCATAGTGGAGATCAATTTTATATAAAATTGCATAGTGGAGAACAATTTTATATAAAAGTTCATAGTGGAGATCAATTTTATATAAAAGTGCACAGTGGAGATCAATTTTATATAAAATTGCATAGCGGAGATCAATTTTATATAAAAATGCATAGTGGAGATCAATTTTTATATAAAAATGCATAGTGGAGAACAATTTTATATAAAAGTGCATAGTGGAGATCAATTTTATATAAAAGTGCACAGTGGAGATCAATTTTATATAAAATTGCATAGTGGAGAACAATTTTATATAAAAGTGCATAGTGGAGATCAATTTTGTATAAAAGTTCATAGTGGAGATCAATTTTATATAAAAGTGCACAGTGGAAATCAATTTTATATAAAAGTGCACTGTGGAGATCAATTTTATATAAAATTGCATAGTGGAGAACAATTTTATATAAAAGTGCATAGTGGAGATCAATTTTTATATAAAAATGCATAGTGGAGATCAATTTTATATAAAATTGCACAGTGGAGATCAATTTTATATAAAATTGCATAGTGGAGAACAATTTTATATAAAAGTGCATAGTGGAGATCAATTTTTATATAAAAATGCATAGTGGAGATCAATTTTATATAAAAGTGCATAGTGGAGATCAATTTTTATATAAAAATGCATAGTGGAGATCAATTTTATAAAAAAGTGCACAGTGGAGATCAATTTTATATAAAAGTGCACAGTGGAGATCAATTTTATATAAAAGTTCATAGTGGAGATCAATTTTATATAAAAGTGCACAGTGGAGATCAATTTTATATAAAATTGCATAGTGGAGAACAATTTTATATAAAAGTGCATAGTGGAGATCAATTTTTATATAAAAATGCATAGTGGAGAACAATTTTATATAAAAGTGCATAGTGGAGATCAATTTTATATAAAAGTTCATAGTGGAGATCAATTTTATATCAAAGTGCACAGTGGAGATCAATTTTATATAAAATTGCATAGTGGAGAACAATTTTATATAAAAGTGCATAGTGGAGATCAATTTTTATATAAAAATGCATAGTGGAGATCAATTTTATATAAAAGTGCACAGTGGAGATCAATTTTATATAAAATTGCATAGTGGAGAACAATTTTATATAAAAGTGCATAGTGGAGATCAATTTTATATAAAAGTGCACAGTGGAGATAAATTTTATATAAAATTGCATAGTGGAGAACAATTTTATATAAAAGTGCATAGTGGAGATCAATTTTTATATAAAAATGCATAGTGGAGATCAATTTTATATAAAATTGCACAGTGGAGATCAATTTTATATAAAAGTGCATAGTGGAGATCAATTTTATATAAAAGTGCATAGTGGAGATCAATTTTTATATAAAAATGCATAGTGGAGAACAATTTTATATAAAAGTGCATAGTGGAGATCAATTTTATATAAAAGTTCATAGTGTAGATCAATTTTATATAAAAGTGCACAGTGGAGATCAATTTTATATAAAAGTGCACAGTGGAGATCAGTTTTATATAAAATTGCATAGTGGAGAACAATTTTATATAAAAGTGCATAGTGGAGATCAATTTTTATATAAAAATGCATAGTGGAGATCAATTTTATATAAAAGTGCATAGTGGAGATCAATTTTTATATAAAAATGCATAGTGGAGATCAATTTTATAAAAAAGTGCACAGTGGAGATCAATTTTATATAAAAGTGCACAGTGGAGATCAATTTTATATAAAAGTTCATAGTGGAGATCAATTTTATATAAAAGTGCACAGTGGAGATCAATTTTATATAAAATTGCATAGTGGAGAACATTTTTATATAAAAGTGCATAGTGGAGATCAATTTTTATATAAAAATGCATAGTGGAGAACAATTTTATATAAAAGTGCATAGTGGAGATCAATTTTATATAAAAGTTCATAGTGGAGATCAATTTTATATAAAAGTGCACAGTGGAGATCAATTTTATATAAAATTGCATAGTGGAGATCAATTTTATATAAAAGTGCACAGTGGAGATCAATTTTTTATAAAAGTTCATAGTGGAGATCATTTTTATATAAAAGTGCACAGTGGAGATCAATTTTATATAAAAGTGCACAGTGGAGATCAATTTTATATATAATTGCATAGTGGAGATCCATTTTATATAAAAGTTCATAGTGGAGATTAATTTTATATAAAAGTGCATAGTGGAGATCAATTTTATATAAAATTGCATAGTGGAGAACAATTTTATATAAAAGTTCATAGTGGAGATCAATTTTATATAAAAGTGCACAGTGGAGATCAATTTTATATAAAATTGCATAGCGGAGATCAATTTTATATAAAAATGCATAGTGGAGATCAATTTTTATATAAAAATGCATAGTGGAGAACAATTTTATATAAAAGTGCATAGTGGAGATCAATTTTATATAAAAGTGCACAGTGGAGATCAATTTTATATAAAATTGCATAGTGGAGAACAATTTTATATAAAAGTGCATAGTGGAGATCAATTTTGTATAAAAGTTCATAGTGGAGATCAATTTTATATAAAAGTGCACAGTGGAAATCAATTTTATATAAAAGTGCACTGTGGAGATCAATTTTATATAAAATTGCATAGTGGAGAACAATTTTATATAAAAGTGCATAGTGGAGATCAATTTTTATATAAAAATGCATAGTGGAGATCAATTTTATATAAAATTGCACAGTGGAGATCAATTTTATATAAAATTGCATAGTGGAGAACAATTTTATATAAAAGTGCATAGTGGAGATCAATTTTTATATAAAAATGCATAGTGGAGATCAATTTTATATAAAAGTGCATAGTGGAGATCAATTTTTATATAAAAATGCATAGTGGAGATCAATTTTATAAAAAAGTGCACAGTGGAGATCAATTTTATATAAAAGTGCACAGTGGAGATCAATTTTATATAAAAGTTCATAGTGGAGATCAATTTTATATAAAAGTGCACAGTGGAGATCAATTTTATATAAAATTGCATAGTGGAGAACAATTTTATATAAAAGTGCATAGTGGAGATCAATTTTTATATAAAAATGCATAGTGGAGAACAATTTTATATAAAAGTGCATAGTGGAGATCAATTTTATATAAAAGTTCATAGTGGAGATCAATTTTATATAAAAGTGCACAGTGGAGATCAATTTTATATAAAATTGCATAGTGGAGATCAATTTTATATAAAAGTGCATAGTGGAGATCAATTTTATATAAAAGTGCACAGTTTAGATCAATTTTTTATAAAAGTTCATAGTGGAGATCATTGTTATATAAAAGTGCACAGTGGAGATCAATTTTATATAAAAGTGCACAGTGGAGATCAATTTTATATATAATTGCATAGTGGAGATCCATTTTATATAAAAGTTCATAGTGGAGATTAATTTTATATAAAAGTGCATAGTGGAGATCAATTTTATATAAAATTGCATAGTGGAGAACAATTTTATATAAAAGTTCATAGTGGAGATCAATTTTATATAAAAGTGCACAGTGGAGATCAATTTTATATAAAATTGCATAGCGGAGATCAATTTTATATAAAAATGCATAGCGGAGATCAATTTTTAAATAAAAATGCATAGTGGAGAACAATTTTATATAAAAGTGCATAGTGGAGATCAATTTTATATAAAAGTTCACAGTGGAGATCAATTTTATATAAAAGTGCACAGTGGAGATCAATTTTATATAAAAGCGCACAGTGGAGATCAATTTTATATAAAAGTGCATAGTGGAGATCAATTTTATATAAAAGTGCATAGTGGAGATCAATTTTTATATAAAAATGCATAGTGGAGAACAATTTTATATAAAAGTGCATAGTGGAGATCAATTTTATATAAAAGTTCATAGTGGAGATCAATTTTATATCAAAGTGCACAGTGGAGATCAATTTTATATAAAATTGCATAGTGGAGAACAATTTTATATAAAAGTGCATAGTGGAGATCAATTTTTATATAAAAATGCATAGTGGAGATCAATTTTATATAAAAGTGCACAGTGGAGATCAATTTTATATAAAATTGCATAGTGGAGAACAATTTTATATAAAAGTGCATAGTGGAGATCAATTTTGTATAAAAGTTCATAGTGGAGATCAATTTTATATAAAAGTGCACAGTGGAAATCAATTTTATATAAAAGTGCACAGTGGAGATCAATTTTATATAAAATTGCATAGTGGAGAACAATTTTATATAAAAGTGCATAGTGGAGATCAATTTTTATATAAAAATGCATAGTGGAGATCAATTTTATATAAAAGTGCACAGTGGAGATCAATTTTATATAAAATTGCATAGCGGAGATCAATTTTATATAAAAATGCATAGTGGAGATCAATTTTTATATAAAAATGCATAGTGGAGAACAATTTTATATAAAAGTGCATAGTGGAGATCAATTTTTATATAAAAATGCATAGTGGAGATCAATTTTATATAAAATTGCACAGTGGAGATCAATTTTATATAAAAGTGCATAGTGGAGATCAATTTTATATAAAAGTGCATAGTGGAGATCAATTTTTATATAAAAATGCATAGTGGAGAACAATTTTATATAAAAGTGCATAGTGGAGATCAATTTTATATAAAAGTTCATAGTGGAGATCAATTTTATATAAAAGTGCACAGTGGAGATCAATTTTATATAAAATTGCATAGTGGAGAACAATTTTATATAAAAGTGCATAGTGGAGATCAATTTTTATATAAAAATGCATAGTGGAGAACAATTTTATATAAAAGTGCATAGTGGAGATCAATTTTATATAAAAGTTCATAGTGGAGATCAATTTTATATAAAAGTGCACAGTGGAGATCAATTTTATATAAAATTGCATAGTGGAGATCAATTTTATATAAAAGTGCATAGTGGAGATCAATTTTATATAAAAGTGCACAGTGGAGATCAATTTTTTATAAAAGTTCATAGTGGAGATCATTGTTATATAAAAGTGCACAGTGGAGATCAATTTTATATAAAAGTGCACAGTGGAGATCAATTTTATATATAATTGCATAGTGGAGATCCATTTTATATAAAAGTTCATAGTGGAGATTAATTTTATATAAAAGTGCATAGTGGAGATCAATTTTATATAAAATTGCATAGTGGAGAACAATTTTATATAAAAGTTCATAGTGGAGATCAATTTTATATAAAAGTGCACAGTGGAGATCAATTTTATATAAAATTGCATAGCGGAGATCAATTTTATATAAAAATGCATAGCGGAGATCAATTTTTAAATAAAAATGCATAGTGGAGAACAATTTTATATAAAAGTGCATAGTGGAGATCAATTTTATATAAAAGTTCACAGTGGAGATCAATTTTATATAAAAGTGCACAGTGGAGATCAATTTTATATAAAAGCGCACAGTGGAGATCAATTTTATATAAAAGTGCATAGTGGAGATCAATTTTATATAAAAGTGCATAGTGGAGATCAATTTTTATATAAAAATGCATAGTGGAGAACAATTTTATATAAAAGTGCATAGTGGAGATCAATTTTATATAAAAGTTCATAGTGGAGATCAATTTTATATCAAAGTGCACAGTGGAGATCAATTTTATATAAAATTGCATAGTGGAGAACAATTTTATATAAAAGTGCATAGTGGAGATCAATTTTTATATAAAAATGCATAGTGGAGATCAATTTTATATAAAAGTGCACAGTGGAGATCAATTTTATATAAAATTGCATAGTGGAGAACAATTTTATATAAAAGTGCATAGTGGAGATCAATTTTGTATAAAAGTTCATAGTGGAGATCAATTTTATATAAAAGTGCACAGTGGAAATCAATTTTATATAAAAGTGCACAGTGGAGATCAATTTTATATAAAATTGCATAGTGGAGAACAATTTTATATAAAAGTGCATAGTGGAGATCAATTTTTATATAAAAATGCATAGTGGAGATCAATTTTATATAAAAGTGCACAGTGGAGATCAATTTTATATAAAATTGCATAGCGGAGATCAATTTTATATAAAAATGCATAGTGGAGATCAATTTTTATATAAAAATGCATAGTGGAGAACAATTTTATATAAAAGTGCATAGTGGAGATCAATTTTTATATAAAAATGCATAGTGGAGATCAATTTTATATAAAATTGCACAGTGGAGATCAATTTTATATAAAAGTGCATAGTGGAGATCAATTTTATATAAAAGTGCATAGTGGAGATCAATTTTTATATAAAAATGCATAGTGGAGAACAATTTTATATAAAAGTGCATAGTGGAGATCAATTTTATATAAAAGTTCATAGTGGAGATCAATTTTATATAAAAGTGCACAGTGGAGATCAATTTTATATAAAATTGCATAGTGGAGAACAATTTTATATAAAAGTGCATAGTGGAGATCAATTTTTATATAAAAATGCATAGTGGAGAACAATTTTATATAAAAGTGCATAGTGGAGATCAATTTTATATAAAAGTTCATAGTGGAGATCAATTTTATATAAAAGTGCACAGTGGAGATCAATTTTATATAAAAGTGCACAGTGGAGATCAATTTTATATATAATTGCATAGTGGAGATCCATTTTATATAAAAGTTCATAGTGGAGATTAATTTTATATAAAAGTGCATAGTGGAGATCAATTTTATATAAAATTGCATAGTGGAGAACAATTTTATATAAAAGTTCATAGTGGAGATCAATTTTATATAAAAGTGCACAGTGGAGATCAATTTTATATAAAATTGCATAGCGGAGATCAATTTTATATAAAAATGCATAGTGGAGATCAATTTTTATATAAAAATGCATAGTGGAGAACAATTTTATATAAAAGTGCATAGTGGAGATCAATTTTATATAAAAGTGCACAGTGGAGATCAATTTTATATAAAATTGCATAGTGGAGAACAATTTTATATAAAAGTGCACAGTGGAGATCAATTTTGTATAAAAGTTCATAGTGGAGATCAATTTTATATAAAAGTGCACAGTGGAAATCAATTTTATATAAGAGTGCACAGTGGAGATCAATTTTATATAAAATTGCATAGTGGAGAACAATTTTATATAAAAGTGCATAGTGGAGATCAATTTTTATATAAAAATGCATAGTGGAGATCAATTTTATATAAAATTGCACAGTGGAGATCAATTTTATATAAAAGTGCATAGTGGAGATCAATTTTATATAAAAGTGCATAGTGGAGATCAATTTTTATATAAAAATGCATAGTGGAGAACAATTTTATATAAAAGTGCATAGTGGAGATCAATTTTATATAAAAGTTCATAGTGGAGATCAATTTTATATAAAAGTGCACAGTGGAGATCAATTTTATATAAAAGTGCACAGTGGAGATCAATTTTATATAAAATTGCATAGTGGAGAACAATTTTATGTAAAAGTGCATAGTGGAGATCAATTTTTATATAAAAATGCATAGTGGAGATCAATTTTATATAAAAGTGCATAGTGGAGATCAATTTTTATATAAAAATGCATAGTGGAGATCAATTTTATATAAAAGTGCATAGTGGAGATCAATTTTTATATAAAAATGCATAGTGGAGATCAATTTTATAAAAAAGTGCACAGTGGAGATCAATTTTATATAAAAGTGCACAGTGGAGATCAATTTTATATAAAAGTTCATAGTGGAGATCAATTTTATATAAAAGTGCACAGTGGAGATCAATTTTATATAAAATTGCATAGTGGAGAACAATTTTATATAAAAGTGCATAGTGGAGATCAATTTTTATATAAAAATGCATAGTGGAGAACAATTTTATATAAAAGTGCATAGTGGAGATCAATTTTATATAAAAGTTCATAGTGGAGATCAATTTTATATAAAAGTGCACAGTGGAGATCAATTTTATATAAAATTGCATAGTGGAGATCAATTTTATATAAAAGTGCATAGTGGAGATCAATTTTATATAAAAGTGCACAGTGGAGATCAATTTTATATAAAAGTGCACAGTGGAGATCAATTTTATATATAATTGCATAGTGGAGATCCATTTTATATAAAAGTTCATAGTGGAGATTAATTTTATATAAAAGTGCATAGTGGAGATCAATTTTATATAAAATTGCATAGTGGAGAACAATTTTATATAAAAGTTCATAGTGGAGATCAATTTTATATAAAAGTGCACAGTGGAGATCAATTTTATATAAAATTGCATAGCGGAGATCAATTTTATATAAAAATGCATAGTGGAGATCAATTTTTATATAAAAATGCATAGTGGAGAACAATTTTATATAAAAGTGCATAGTGGAGATCAATTTTATATAAAAGTTCATAGTGGAGATCAATTTTATATAAAAGTGCACAGTGGAGATCAATTTTATATAAAAGCGCACAGTGGAGATCAATTTTATATAAAAGTGCATAGTGGAGATCAATTTTATATAAAAGTGCATAGTGGAGATCAATTTTTATATAAAAATGCATAGTGGAGAACAATTTTATATAAAAGTGCATAGTGGAGATCAATTTTATATAAAAGTTCATAGTGGAGATCAATTTTATATCAAAGTGCACAGTGGAGATCAATTTTATATAAAATTGCATAGTGGAGAACAATTTTATATAAAAGTGCATAGTGGAGATCAATTTTTATATAAAAATGCATAGTGGAGATCAATTTTATATAAAAGTGCACAGTGGAGATCAATTTTATATAAAATTGCATAGTGGAGAACAATTTTATATAAAAGTGCATAGTGGAGATCAATTTTGTATAAAAGTTCATAGTGGAGATCAATTTTATATAAAAGTGCACAGTGGAAATCAATTTTATATAAAAGTGCACAGTGGAGATCAATTTTATATAAAATTGCATAGTGGAGAACAATTTTATATAAAAGTGCATAGTGGAGATCAATTTTTATATAAAAATGCATAGTGGAGATCAATTTTATATAAAATTGCACAGTGGAGATCAATTTTATATAAAAGTGCATAGTGGAGATCAATTTTATATAAAAGTGCATAGTGGAGATCAATTTTTATATAAAAATGCATAGTGGAGAACAATTTTATATAAAAGTGCACAGTGGAGATCAATTTTATATAAAATTGCATAGTGGAGAACAATTTTATGTAAAAGTGCATAGTGGAGATCAATTTTTATATAAAAATGCATAGTGGAGATCAATTTTATATAAAAGTGCATAGTGGAGATCAATTTTTATATAAAAATGCATAGTGGAGATCAATTTTATAAAAAAGTGCACAGTGGAGATCAATTTTATATAAAAGTGCACAGTGGAGATCAATTTTATATAAAAGTTCATAGTGGAGATCAATTTTATATAAAAGTGCACAGTGGAGATCAATTTTATATAAAATTGCATAGTGGAGAACAATTTTATATAAAAGTGCATAGTGGAGATCAATTTTTATATAAAAATGCATAGTGGAGAACAATTTTATATAAAAGTGCATAGTGGAGATCAATTTTATATAAAAGTTCATAGTGGAGATCAATTTTATATAAAAGTGCACAGTGGAGATCAATTTTATATAAAATTGCATAGTGGAGATCAATTTTATATAAAAGTGCATAGTGGAGATCAATTTTATATAAAAGTGCACAGTGGAGATCAATTTTTTATAAAAGTTCATAGTGGAGATCATTTTTATATAAAAGTGCACAGTGGAGATCAATTTTATATAAAAGTGCACAGTGGAGATCAATTTTATATATAATTGCATAGTGGAGATCCATTTTATATAAAAGTTCATAGTGGAGATTAATTTTATATAAAAGTGCATAGTGGAGATCAATTTTATATAAAATTGCATAGTGGAAAACAATTTTATATAAAAGTTCATAGTGGAGATCAATTTTATATAAAAGTGCACAGTGGAGATCAATTTTATATAAAATTGCATAGCGGAGATCAATTTTATATAAAAATGCATAGTGGAGATCAATTTTTATATAAAAATGCATAGTGGAGAACAATTTTATATAAAAGTGCATAGTGGAGATCAATTTTATATAAAAGTTCATAGTGGAGATCAATTTTATATAAAAGTGCACAGTGGAGATCAATTTTATATAAAAGCGCACAGTGGAGATCAATTTTATATAAAAGTGCATAGTGGAGATCAATTTTATATAAAAGTGCATAGTGGAGATCAATTTTTATATAAAAATGCATAGTGGAGAACAATTTTATATAAAAGTGCATAGTGGAGATCAATTTTATATAAAAGTTCATAGTGGAGATCAATTTTATATCAAAGTGCACAGTGGAGATCAATTTTATATAAAATTGCATAGTGGAGAACAATTTTATATAAAAGTGCATAGTGGAGATCAATTTTTATATAAAAATGCATAGTGGAGATCAATTTTATATAAAAGTGCACAGTGGAGATCAATTTTATATAAAATTGCATAGTGGAGAACAATTTTATATAAAAGTGCATAGTGGAGATCAATTTTGTATAAAAGTTCATAGTGGAGATCAATTTTATATAAAAGTGCACAGTGGAAATCAATTTTATATAAAAGTGCACAGTGGAGATCAATTTTATATAAAATTGCATAGTGGAGAACAATTTTATATAAAAGTGCATAGTGGAGATCAATTTTTATATAAAAATGCATAGTGGAGATCAATTTTATATAAAATTGCACAGTGGAGATCAATTTTATATAAAAGTGCATAGTGGAGATCAATTTTATATAAAAGTGCATAGTGGAGATCAATTTTTATATAAAAATGCATAGTGGAGAACAATTTTATATAAAAGTGCATAGTGGAGATCAATTTTATATAAAAGTTCATAGTGGAGATCAATTTTATATAAAAGTGCACAGTGGAGATCAATTTTATATAAAAGTGCACAGTGGAGATCAATTTTATATAAAATTGCATAGTGGAGAACAATTTTATATAAAAGTGCATAGTGGAGATCAATTTTTATATAAAAATGCATAGTGGAGATCAATTTTATATAAAAGTGCATAGTGGAGATCAATTTTTATATAAAAATGCATAGTGGAGATCAATTTTATAAAAAAGTGCACAGTGGAGATCAATTTTATATAAAAGTGCACAGTGGAGATCAATTTTATATAAAAGTTCATAGTGGAGATCAATTTTATATAAAAGTGCACAGTGGAGATCAATTTTATATAAAATTGCATAGTAGAGAACAATTTTATATAAAAGTGCGAAGTGGAGATCAATTTTTATATAAAAATGCATAGTGGAGATCAATTTTATATAAAAGTGCACAGTGGAGATCATTTTTTTATAAAAGTTCATAGTGGAGATCATTTTTATATAAAAGTGCACAGTGGAGATCAATTTTATATAAAAGTGCACAGTGGAGATCAATTTTATATATAATTGCATAGTGGAGATCCATTTTATATAAAAGTTCATAGTGGAGATTAATTTTATATAAAAGTGCATAGTGGAGATCAATTTTATATAAAATTGCATAGTGGAGAACAATTTTATATAAAAGTTCATAGTGGAGATCAATTTTATATAAAAGTGCACAGTGGAGATCAATTTTATATAAAATTGCATAGCGGAGATCAATTTTATATAAAAATGCATAGTGGAGATCAATTTTTATATAAAAATGCATAGTGGAGAACAATTTTATATAAAAGTGCATAGTGGAGATCAATTTTATATAAAAGTTCATAGTGGAGTTCAATTTTATATAAAAGTGCACAGTGGAGATCAATTTTATATAAAAGCGCACAGTGGAGATCAATTTTATATAAAAGTGCATAGTGGAGATCAATTTTATATAAAAGTGCATAGTGGAGATCAATTTTTATATAAAAATGCATAGTGGAGAACAATTTTATATAAATGTGCATAGTGGAGATCAATTTTATATAAAATTGCATAGTGGAGAACAATTTTATATAAAAGTGCATAGTGGAGATCAATTTTTATATAAAAATGCATAGTGGAGATCAATTTTATATAAAATTGCACAGTGGAGATCAATTTTATATAAAAGTGCATAGTGGAGATCAATTTTATATAAAAGTGCATAGTGGAGATCAATTTTTATATAAAAATGCATAGTGGAGAACAATTTTATATAAAAGTGCATAGTGGAGATCAATTTTATATAAAAGTTCATAGTGGAGATCAATTTTATATAAAAGTGCACAGTGGAGATCAATTTTATATAAAAGTGCACAGTGGAGATCAATTTTATATAAAATTGCATAGTGGAGAACAATTTTATATAAAAGTGCATAGTGGAGATCAATTTTTATATAAAAATGCATAGTGGAGATCAATTTTATATAAAAGTGCATAGTGGAGATCAATTTTTATATAAAAATGCATAGTGGAGATCAATTTTATAAAAAAGTGCACAGTGGAGATCAATTTTATATAAAAGTGCATAGTGGAGATCAATTTGTATATGAAAATGCATAGTGGAGAACAATTTTATATAAAAGTGCATAGTGGAGATCAATTTTATATAAAAGTTCATAGTGGAGATCAATTTTATATAAAAGTGCACAGTGGAGATCAATTTTATATAAAATTGCATAGTGGAGATCAATTTTATATAAAAGTGCATAGTGGAGATCAATTTTATATAAAAGTGCATAGTGGAGATCAATTTTATATAAAAGTGCATAGTGGAGATCAATTTTATATAAAAGTGCACAGTGGAGATCAATTTTATATAAAATTGCATAGTGGAGATCAATCTTATATAAAAGTGCATAGTGGAGATCAATTTTTATATAAAAATGCATAGTGGAGATCAATTTTATATAAAAGTGCACAGTGGAGATCAATTTTATATAAAATTGCATAGTGGAGAACAATTTTATATAAAAGTGCATAGTGGAGATCAATTTGTATATGAAAATGCATAGTGGAGAACAATTTTATATAAAAGTGCATAGTGGAGATCAATTTTATATAAAAGTTCATAGTGGAGATCAATTTTATATAAAAGTGCACAGTGGAGATCAATTTTATATAAAATTGCATATTGGAGAACAATTTTATATAAAAGTGCATAGTGGAGATCAATTTTTATATAAAAATGCATAGTGGAGATTAGGGATGAGCCGAACACCCCCCTGTTCGGTTCGCACCAGAACATGCGAACAGGAAAAAAGTTCGTTCGAACATGCGAACACCGTTAAAGTCTATGGGACACGAACATGAATAATCAAAAGTGCTAATTTTCAAGGCTTATATGCAAGTTATTGTCATAAAAAGTGTTTGGGGACCTGGGTCCTGCCCCAGGGGACATGGATCAATGCAAAAAAAAGTTTTAAAAACGGCCGTTTTTTAAGGAGCAGTGATTTTAATAATGCTTAAAGTCAAACAATAAAAGTGTAATATCCCTTTAAATTTCGTACCTGGGGGGGGTGTCTATAGTGTGCCTGTAAAGGGGCGCATGTTTCCTGTGTTTAGAACAGTCTGACAGCAAAATGACATTTTGAAGGAAAAAACTCATTTAAAACTACCCGCGGCTATTGCATTGCCGACAATACACATAGAAGTTCATTGATAAAAACGGCATGGGAATTCCCCAAAGGGGAACCCCGAACCAAAATTAAAAAAAAAAAATGACGTGGGGGGCCCCCTAAATTCCATACCAGGCCCTTCAGGTCTGGTATGGATATTAAGGGGAACCCCGGCCAAAATTTAAAAAAAAAAATGACGTGGGGTTCCCCCTAAATTCCATACCAGACCCTTCAGGTCTGGTATGGATTTTAAGGGGAACCCCGCGCCAAAAAAAAAAAAAAAAAAGCGTGGGGTCCCCCCAAAAATCCATACCAGACCCTTATCCGAGCACGCAACCTGGCAGGCCGCAGGAAAAGAGGGGGGGACGAGAGTGCGGCCCCCCCTCCCTCCTGAACCGTACCAGGCCACATGCCCTCAACATTGGGAGGGTGCTTTGGGGTAGCCCCCCAAAACACCTTGTCCCCATGTTGATGAGGACAAGGGCCTCATCCCCACAACCCTGGCCGGTGGTTGTGGGGGTCTGCGGGCGGGGGGCTTATCGGAATCTGGAAGCCCCCTTTAACAAGGTGACCCCCAGATCCCGGCCCCCCTGTGTGAAATGGTAAGGGGGTACATAAGTACCCCTACCATTTCACGAAAAAAGTGTCAAAAATGTTAAAAATGACAAGAGACAGTTTTTGACAATTCCTTTATTTAAATGCTTCTTCTTTCTTCTATCTTCCTTCATCTTCTGGTTCTTCTGGCTCTTCTGGTTCTTCTGGTTCTTCCTCCGGCATTCTCGTCCAGCATCTCCTCCGCGGCGTCTTCTGTCTTCTTCTCCTCGGGCCGCTCCGCACCCATGGCATGGGGGGAGGCTCCCGCTCTTCTTTTCTTCTTTTCTTCTTTTCTTCTTTTCTTCTCTTCTTCTCTTCTTCTTCATTTTCTTCTCCGGGCCGCTCCGCAATCCATGCTGGCATGGAGGGAGGCTCCCGCTGTGTGACGGCGCTCCTCGTCTGACAGTTCTTAAATAACGGGGGGGGGGCGGGGCCACCCGGTGACCCCGCCCCCCTCTGATGCACGGTGACTTGACGGGACTTCCCTGTGACGTCACGGGGAATGCCACAGGGAAGTCCCGTCAAGTCACCGTGCGTCAGAGGGGGGCGGGGTCACCGGGTGGCCCCGCCCCCCGTTATTTAAGAACTGTCAGACGAGGAGCGCCGTCACACAGCGGGAGCCTCCCTCCATGCCAGCATGGATTGCGGAGCGGCCCGGAGAAGAAAATGAAGAAGAAGGGAAGAAGAGAAGAAAAGAAGAAAAGAAGAAAAGAAGAAGAGAAGAAGAGAAGAGCGGGAGCCTCCCCCCCATGCCATGGGTGCGGAGCGGCCCGAGGAGAAGAAGACAGAAGACGCCGCGGAGGAGATGCTGGACGAGAACGCCGGAGGAAGAACCAGAAGAACCAGAAGAGCCAGAAGAACCAGAAGATGATGGAAGATAGAAGAAAGAAGAAGCATTTAAATAAAGGAATTGTCAAAAACTGTCTCTTGTCATTTTTAACATTTTTGACACTTTTTTCGTGAAATGGTAGGGGTACTTATGTACCCACTTACCATTTCACACAGGGGGGGGGCGGGATCTGGGGGTCACCATGTTAAAGGGGGCTTCCAGATTCCGATAAGCCCCCCGCCCGCAGACCCCCACAACCACCGGCCAGGGTTGTGGGGATGAGGCCCTTGTCCTCATCAACATGGGGACAAGGTGTTTTGGGGGGCTACCCCAAAGCACCCTCCCAATGTTGAGGGCATGTGGCCTGGTATGGTTCAGGAGGGAGGGGGGGCCGCACTCTTGTCCCCCCCTCTTTTCCTGCGGCCTGCCAGGTTGCGTGCTCGGATAAGGGTCTGGTATGGATTTTTGGGGGGACCCCACGCCGTTTTTTTTTTTTTTTTGGCCGGGGTTCCCCTTAATAACCATACCAGACCTGAAGGGCCTGGTATGGAATTTAGGGGACCCCCACGTCATTTTTTTTTTTAATTTTGGTTCGGGGTTCCCCTTTGGGGAATTCCCATGCCGTTTTTATCAATGAACTTCTATGTGTATTGTCGGCAATGCAATAGCCGCGGGTAGTTTTAAATGAGTTTTTTCCTTCAAAATGTCATTTTTCTGTCAGACTGTTCTAAACACAGGAAACATGCGCCCCTTTACAGGCACACTATAGACACCCCCAGGTACGAAATTTAAAGGGATATTACACTTTTATTGATTGACTTTAAGTATTATTAAAATCACTGCTCCTGAAAAAACGGCCGTTTTTAAAACTTTTTTTTGCATTGATCCATGTCCCCTGGGGCAGGACCCAGGTCCCCAAACACTTTTTATGACAATAACTTGCATATTAGCCTTTAAAATTAGCACTTTTGATTTCTCCCATAGACTTTTAAAGGGTGTTCCGCGGCATTCGAATTTGCCGCGAACACCCCAAATTGTTCGCTGTTCGGTGAACTTGTGAACAGCCAATGTTCGAGTCGAACATGAGTTCGACTCGAACTCGAAGCTCATCCCTAGTGGAGATCAATTTTATATAAAAGTGCATAGTGGAGATCAATTTTTATATAAAAATGCATAGTGGAGATCAATTTTATATAAAAGTGCACAGTGGAGATCAGTTTTATATAAAAGTGCACAGTGGAGATCAATTTTATATAAAAGTTCATAGTGGAGATCAATTTTATATAAAAGTGCACAGTGGAGATCAATTTTATATAAAAGTGCATAGTGGAGATCAATTTTTATATAAAAATGCATAGTGGAGATCAATTTTATATAAAAGTGCACAGTGGAGATCAATTTTATATAAAATTGCATAGTGGAGATCAATTTTATATAAAAGTGCATAGTGGAGATCAATTTTATATAAAAGTGCACAGTGGAGATCAATTTTATATAAACTTGCATAGTGGAGAACAATTTTATATAAAAGTGCATAGTGGAGATCAATTTTATATAAAAGTGCATAGTGGAGATCAATTTTTATATAAAAATGCATAGTGGAGATCAATTTTATATAAAAGTGCATAGTGGAGATCAATTTTATATAAAAGTGCATAGTGGAGATCAATTTTTATATAAAAATGCATAGTGGAGATCAATTTTATATAAAAGTGCATAGTGGAGATCAATTTTATATAAAAGTTCATAGTGGAGATCAAGTTTATATAAAAGTGCACAGTGGAGATCAATTTTATATAAAATTGCATAGTGGAGAACAATTTTATATAAAAGTGCATAGTGGAGATCAATTTTTATATAAAAATGCATAGTGGAGATCAATTTTATATAAAAGTGCACAGTGGAGATCAATTTTATATAAAATTGCATAGTGGAGAACAATTTTATATAAAAGTGCATAGTGGAGATCAATTTTTATATAAAAATGCATAGTGGAGATCAATTTTATATAAAAGTGCATAGTGGAGATCAATTTTTATATAAAAATGCATAGTGGAGATCAATTTTATATAAAAGTTCAGAGTGGAGATCAAGTTTATATAAAAGTGCACAGTGGAGATCAGTTTTATATAAAAGGGCACAGTGGAGATCAATTTTATATAAAAGTTCATAGTGGAGATCAATTTTATATAAAAGTGCACAGTGGAGATCAATTTTATATAAAATTGCATAGTGGAGAACAATTTTATATAAAAGTGCATAGTGGAGATCAATTTTATATAAAAGTGCATAGTGGAGATCAATTTTTATATAAAAATGCATAGTGGAGATCAATTTTATATAAAAGTGCATAGTGGAGATCAATTTTATATAAAAGTGCATAGTGGAGATCAATTTTTATATAAAAATGCATAGTGGAGATCAATTTTATATAAAAGTGCACAGTGGAGATCAATTTTATATAAAATTGCATAGTGGAGAACAATTTTATATAAAAGTGCATAGTGGAGATCAATTTTTATATAAAAATGCATAGTGGAGATCAATTTTATATAAAAGTTCATAGTGGAGATCAATTTTATATAAAAGTTCAGAGTGGAGATCAAGTTTATATAAAAGTGCACAGTGGAGATCAATTTTATATAAAATTGCATAGTGGAGAACAATTTTATATAAAATTGCATAGTGGAGAACAATTTTATATAAAAGTGCATAGTGGAGATCAATTTTTATATAAAAATGCATAGTGGAGAACAATTTTATATAAAAGTGCATAGTGGAGATCAATTTTATATAAAAGTTCATGGTGGAGATCAATTTTATATAAAAGTGCACAGTGGAGATCAATTTTATATAAAATTGCATAGTGGAGAACAATTTTATATAAAAGTGCATAGTGGAGATCAATTTTTATATAAAAATGCATAGTGGAGATCAATTTTATATAAAAGTGCACAGTGGAGATCAATTTTATATAAAATTGCATAGTGGAGATCAATTTTATATAAAAGTGCACAGTGGAGATCAATTTTATATAAAATTGCATAGTGGAGATCAATTTTATATAAAAGTGCATAGTGGAGATCAATTTTTATATAAAAATGCATAGTGGAGATCAATTTTATATAAAAGTGCATAGTGGAGATCAATTTTATATAAAAGTGCATAGTGGAGATCAATTTTTATATAAAAATGCATAGTGGAGATCAATTTTATATAAAAGTGCATAGTGGAGATCAATTTTATATAAAAGTTCATAGTGGAGATCAAGTTTATATAAAAATGCACAGTGGAGATCAATTTTACATAAAATTGCATAGTGGAGAACAATTTTATATAAAAGTGCATAGTGGAGATCAATTTTTATATAAAAATGCATAGTGGAGATCAATTTTATATAAAAGTGCACAGTGGAGATCAATTTTATATAAAATTGCATAGTGGAGAACAATTTTATATAAAAGTGCATAGTGGAGATCAATTTTTATATAAAAATGCATAGTGGAGATCAATTTTATATAAAAGTTCATAGTGGAGATCAATTTTATATAAAAGTGCACAGTGGAGATCAATTTTATATAAAATTGCATAGTGGAGAACAATTTTATATAAAAGTGCATAGTGGAGATCGATTTTTATATAAAAATGCATAGTGGAGATCAATTTTATATAAAAGTGCACAGTGGAGATCAATTTTATATAAAATTGCATAGTGGAGATCAATTTTATATAAAAGTGCATAGTGGAGATCAATTTTTATATAAAAATGCATAGTGGAGATCAATTTTATATAAAAGTGCACAGTGGAGATCAATTTTATATAAAATTGCATAGTGGAGAACAATTTTATATAAAAGTGCATAGTGGAGATCAATTTGTATATGAAAATGCATAGTGGAGAACAATTTTATATAAAAGTGCATAGTGGAGATCAATTTTATATAAAAGTTCATAGTGGAGATCAATTTTATATAAAAGTGCACAGTGGAGATCAATTTTATATAAAATTGCATAGTGGAGAACAATTTTATATAAAAGTGCATAGTGGAGATCAATTTTTATATAAAAATGCATAGTGGAGATCAATTTTATATAAAAGTGCATAGTGGAGATCAATTTTTATATAAAAATGCATAGTGGAGATCAATTTTATATAAAAGTGCACAGTGGAGATCAGTTTTATATAAAAGTGCACAGTGGAGATCAATTTTATATAAAAGTTCATAGTGGAGATCAATTTTATATAAAAGTGCACAGTGGAGATCAATTTTATATAAAATTGCATAGTGGAGAACAATTTTATATAAAAGTGCATAGTGGAGATCAATTTTTATATAAAAATGCATAGTGGAGATCAATTTTATATAAAAGTGCACAGTGGAGATCAATTTTATATAAAAGTGCATAGTGGAGATCAATTTTTATATAAAAATGCATAGTGGAGATCAATTTTATATAAAAGTGCATAGTGGAGATCAATTTTATATAAAAGTGCATAGTGGAGATCAATTTTTATATAAAAATGCATAGTGGAGATTAATTTTATATAAAAGTGCATAGTGGAGATCAATTTTATATAAAAGTTCATAGTGGAGATCAAGTTTATATAAAAGTGCACAGTGGAGATCAATTTTATATAAAATTGCATAGTGGAGAACAATTTTATATAAAAGTGCATATTGGAGATCAATTTTTATATAAAAATGCATAGTGGAGATCAATTTTATATAAAAGTGCACAGTGGAGATCAATTTTATATAAAATTTCATAGTGGAGAACAATTTTATATAAAAGTGCATAGTGGAGATCAATTTTTATATAATGCATAGTGGAGATCAATTTTATATAAAAGTGCATAGTGGAGATCAATTTTATATAAAAGTGCATAGTGGAGATCAATTTTTATATAAAAATGCATAGTGGAGATTAATTTTATATAAAAGTGCATAGTGGAGATCAATTTTATATAAAAGTTCATAGTGGAGATCAAGTTTATATAAAAGTGCACAGTGGAGATCAATTTTATATAAAATTGCATAGTGGAGAACAATTTTATATAAAAGTGCATATTGGAGATCAATTTTTATATAAAAATGCATAGTGGAGATCAATTTTATATAAAAGTGCACAGTGGAGATCAATTTTATATATAATTTCATAGTGGAGAACAATTTTATATAAAAGTGCATAGTGGAGATCAATTTTTATATAATGCATAGTGGAGATCAATTTTATATAAAAGTTCATAGTGGAGATCAATTTTATATAAAAGTTCAGAGTGGAGATCAAGTTTATATAAAAGTGCACAGTGGAGATCAATTTTATATAAAATTGCATAGTGGAGAACAATTTTATATAAAAGTGCATAGTGGAGATCAATTTTTATATAAAAATGCATAGTGGAGATCAATTTTATATAAAATTGCATAGTGGAGAACAATTTCATATAAAAGTGCATAGTGGAGATCAATTTTTATATAATAATGCATAGTGGAGATCAATTTTATATAAAAGTGCATAGTGGAGACCATTTTTTATTTAAAAATGCATAGTGGAGATCAATTTTATATAAAAGTGCATAGTGGAGATCAATTTTTATATAAAAATGCACAGTGGATATCAATTTTATATAAAAATGCATAGTGAAGATCAATTTTATATAAAAGTGCATAGTGGAGAGCAATTATTAGAAAAAGTGCATAGTGGAGATCAATTTTATATAAAATTGCATAGTGGAGAACAATTTTATATAAAAGTGCATAGTGGAGATCAATTTTTATATAAAAATGCATAGTGGAGATCAATTTTATATAAAAGTGCATAGTGGAGATCAATTTTATATAAAAGTTCATAGTGGAGATCAATTTTATATAAAAGTGCAGAGTGGAGATCAATTTTATATAAAATTGCACAGTGGAGATCAATTTTATATAAAAGTGCACAGTGGAGATCAATTTTATATAAAATTGCATAGTGGAGATCAATTTTATATAAAAGTGCATAGTGAAGATCAATTTTATATAAAAGTGCATAGTGGAGATCAATTTTATATAAAAGTGCACAGTGGAGATCAATTTTATATAAAATTGCATAGTGGAGAACAATTTTATATAAAAGTGCATAGTGGAGATCAATTTTTACATAAAAATGCATAGTGGAGATCAATTTTATATAAAAGTGCACAGTGGAGATCAATTTTATATAAAATTGCATAGTGGAGATCAATTTTATATAAAAGTGCATAGTGGAGATCAATTTTATATAAAAGTTCATAGTGGAGATCAATTTTATATAAAAGTGCACAGTGGAGATCAATTTTATATAAAATTGCATAGTGGAGAACAATTTTATATAAAAGTGCATAGTGGAGATCAATTTTTATATAAAAATGCATAGTGGAGATCAATTTTATATAAAAGTGCATAGTGGAGATCAATTTTTATATAAAAATGCATAGTGGAGATCAATTTTATATAAAAGTGCACAGTGGAGATCAGTTTTATATAAAAGTGCACAGTGGAGATCAATTTTATATAAAAGTTCATAGTGGAGATCAATTTTATATAAAAGTGCACAGTGGAGATCAATTTTATATAAAATTGCATAGTGGAGAACAATTTTATATAAAAGTGCATAGTGGAGATCAATTTTTATATAAAAATGCATAGTGGAGATCAATTTTATATAAAAGTGCACAGTGGAGATCAATTTTATATAAAAGTGCATAGTGGAGATCAATTTTTATATAAAAATGCATAGTGGAGATCAATTTTATATAAAAGTGCATAGTGGAGATCAATTTTATATAAAAGTGCATAGTGGAGATCAATTTTTATATAAAAATGCATAGTGGAGATTAATTTTATATAAAAGTGCATAGTGGAGATCAATTTTATATAAAAGTTCATAGTGGAGATCAAGTTTATATAAAAGTGCACAGTGGAGATCAATTTTATATAAAATTGCATAGTGGAGAACAATTTTATATAAAAGTGCATATTGGAGATCAATTTTTATATAAAAATGCATAGTGGAGATCAATTTTATATAAAAGTGCACAGTGGAGATCAATTTTATATAAAATTTCATAGTGGAGAACAATTTTATATAAAAGTGCATAGTGGAGATCAATTTTTATATAATGCATAGTGGAGATCAATTTTATATAAAAGTGCATAGTGGAGATCAATTTTATATAAAAGTGCATAGTGGAGATCAATTTTTATATAAAAATGCATAGTGGAGATTAATTTTATATAAAAGTGCATAGTGGAGATCAATTTTATATAAAAGTTCATAGTGGAGATCAAGTTTATATAAAAGTGCACAGTGGAGATCAATTTTATATAAAATTGCATAGTGGAGAACAATTTTATATAAAAGTGCATATTGGAGATCAATTTTTATATAAAAATGCATAGTGGAGATCAATTTTATATAAAAGTGCACAGTGGAGATCAATTTTATATATAATTTCATAGTGGAGAACAATTTTATATAAAAGTGCATAGTGGAGATCAATTTTTATATAATGCATAGTGGAGATCAATTTTATATAAAAGTTCATAGTGGAGATCAATTTTATATAAAAGTTCAGAGTGGAGATCAAGTTTATATAAAAGTGCACAGTGGAGATCAATTTTATATAAAATTGCATAGTGGAGAACAATTTTATATAAAAGTGCATAGTGGAGATCAATTTTTATATAAAAATGCATAGTGGAGATCAATTTTATATAAAATTGCATAGTGGAGAACAATTTCATATAAAAGTGCATAGTGGAGATCAATTTTTATATAATAATGCATAGTGGAGATCAATTTTATATAAAAGTGCATAGTGGAGACCATTTTTTATTTAAAAATGCATAGTGGAGATCAATTTTATATAAAAGTGCATAGTGGAGATCAATTTTTATATAAAAATGCACAGTGGATATCAATTTTATATAAAAATGCATAGTGAAGATCAATTTTATATAAAAGTGCATAGTGGAGAGCAATTATTAGAAAAAGTGCATAGTGGAGATCAATTTTATATAAAATTGCATAGTGGAGAACAATTTTATATAAAAGTGCATAGTGGAGATCAATTTTTATATAAAAATGCATAGTGGAGATCAATTTTATATAAAAGTGCATAGTGGAGATCAATTTTATATAAAAGTTCATAGTGGAGATCAATTTTATATAAAAGTGCAGAGTGGAGATCAATTTTATATAAAATTGCACAGTGGAGATCAATTTTATATAAAAGTGCACAGTGGAGATCAATTTTATATAAAATTGCATAGTGGAGATCAATTTTATATAAAAGTGCATAGTGAAGATCAATTTTATATAAAAGTGCATAGTGGAGATCAATTTTATATAAAAGTGCACAGTGGAGATCAATTTTATATAAAATTGCATAGTGGAGAACAATTTTATATAAAAGTGCATAGTGGAGATCAATTTTTACATAAAAATGCATAGTGGAGATCAATTTTATATAAAAGTGCACAGTGGAGATCAATTTTATATAAAATTGCATAGTGGAGATCAATTTTATATAAAAGTGCATAGTGGAGATCAATTTTATATAAAAGTTCATAGTGGAGATCAATTTTATATAAAAGTGCACAGTGGAGATCAATTTTATATAAAATTGCATAGTGGAGAACAATTTTATATAAAAGTGCATAGTGGAGATCAATTTTTATATAAAAATGCATAGTGGAGATCAATTTTATATAAAAGTGCATAGTGGAGATCAATTTTTATATAAAAATGCATAGTGGAGATCAATTTTATATAAAAGTGCACAGTGGAGATCAGTTTTATATAAAAGTGCACAGTGGAGATCAATTTTATATAAAAGTTCATAGTGGAGATCAATTTTATATAAAAGTGCACAGTGGAGATCAATTTTATATAAAATTGCATAGTGGAGAACAATTTTATATAAAAGTGCATAGTGGAGATCAATTTTTATATAAAAATGCATAGTGGAGATCAATTTTATATAAAAGTGCACAGTGGAGATCAATTTTATATAACATTGCATAGTGGAGATCAATTTTATATAAAAGTGCATAGTGGAGATCAATTTGATATAAAAGTGCACAGTGGTGATCAATTTTATATAAAATTGCATAGTGGAGAACAATTTTATATAAAAGTGCATAGTGGAGATCAATTTTATATAAAAGTGCATAGTGGAGATCAATTTTTATATAAAAATGCATAGTGGAGATCAATTTTATATAAAAGTGCATAGTGGAGATCAATTTTATATAAAAGTGCATAGTGGAGATCAATTTTTATATAAAAATGCATAGTGGAGATTAATTTTTTATAAAAGTGCATAGTGGAGATCAATTTTATATAAAAGTTCATAGTGGAGATCAAGTTTATATAAAAGTGCACAGTGGAGATCAATTTTATATAAAATTGCATAGTGGAGAACAATTTTATATAAAAGTGCATATTGGAGATCAATTTTTATATAAAAATGCATAGTGGAGATCAATTTTATATAAAAGTGCACAGTGGAGATCAATTTTATATAAAATTTCATAGTGGAGAACAATTTTATATAAAAGTGCATAGTGGAGATCAATTTTTATATAAAAATGCATAGTGGAGATCAATTTTATATAAAAGTTCATAGTGGAGATCAATTTTATATAAAAGTTCAGAGTGGAGATCAAGTTTATATAAAAGTGCACAGTGGAGATCAATTTTATATAAAATTGCATAGTGGAGAACAATTTTATATAAAAGTGCATAGTGGAGATCAATTTTTATATAAAAATGCATAGTGGAGATCAATTTTATATAAAATTGCATAGTGGAGAACAATTTCATATAAAAGTGCATAGTGGAGATCAATTTTTATATAATAATGCATAGTGGAGATCAATTTTATATAAAAGTGCATAGTGGAGACCATTTTTTATTTAAAAATGCATAGTGGAGATCAATTTTATATAAAAGTGCATAGTGGAGATCAATTTTTATATAAAAATGCACAGTGGATATCAATTTTATATAAAAATGCATAGTGAAGATCAATTTTATATAAAAGTGCATAGTGGAGATCAATTTTATATAAAAGTGCATAGTGGAGATCAATTTTTATATAAAAATGCATAGTGGAGATTAATTTTATATAAAAGTGCATAGTGGAGATCAATTTTATATAAAAGTTCATAGTGGAGATCAAGTTTATATAAAAGTGCACAGTGGAGATCAATTTTATATAAAATTGCATAGTGGAGAACAATTTTATATAAAAGTGCATATTGGAGATCAATTTTTATATAAAAATGCATAGTGGAGATCAATTTTATATAAAAGTGCACAGTGGAGATCAATTTTATATAAAATTTCATAGTGGAGAACAATTTTATATAAAAGTGCATAGTGGAGATCAATTTTTATATAAAAATGCATAGTGGAGATCAATTTTATATAAAAGTTCATAGTGGAGATCAATTTTATATAAAAGTTCAGAGTGGAGATCAAGTTTATATAAAAGTGCACAGTGGAGATCAATTTTATATAAAATTGCATAGTGGAGAACAATTTTATATAAAAGTGCATAGTGGAGATCAATTTTTATATAAAAATGCATAGTGGAGATCAATTTTATATAAAATTGCATAGTGGAGAACAATTTCATATAAAAGTGCATAGTGGAGATCAATTTTTATATAATAATGCATAGTGGAGATCAATTTTATATAAAAGTGCATAGTGGAGACCATTTTTTATTTAAAAATGCATAGTGGAGATCAATTTTATATAAAAGTGCATAGTAGAGATCAATTTTTATATAAAAATGCACAGTGGATATCAATTTTATATAAAAATGCATAGTGAAGATCAATTTTATATAAAAGTGCATAGTGGAGAGCAATTATTAGAAAAAGTGCATAGTGGAGATCAATTTTATATAAAATTGCATAGTGGAGAACAATTTTATATAAAAGTGCATAGTGGAGATCAATTTTTATATAAAAATGCATAGTGGAGATCAATTTTATATAAAAGTGCATAGTGGAGATCAATTTTATATAAAAGTTCATAGTGGAGATCAATTTTATATAAAAGTGCAGAGTGGAGATCAATTTTATATAAAATTGCACAGTGGAGATCAATTTTATATAAAAGTGCACAGTGGAGATCAATTTTATATAAAATTGCATAGTGGAGATCAATTTTATATAAAAGTGCATAGTGAAGATCAATTTTATATAAAAGTGCATAGTGGAGATCAATTTTATATAAAAGTGCACAGTGGAGATCAATTTTATATAAAATTGCATAGTGGAGAACAATTTTATATAAAAGTGCATAGTGGAGATCAATTTTTACATAAAAATGCATAGTGGAGATCAATTTTATATAAAAGTGCACAGTGGAGATCAATTTTATATAAAATTGCATAGTGGAGATCAATTTTATATAAAAGTGCATAGTGGAGATCAATTTTATATAAAAGTTCATAGTGGAGATCAATTTTATATAAAAGTGCACAGTGGAGATCAATTTTATATAAAATTGCATAGTGGAGAACAATTTTATATAAAAGTGCATAGTGGAGATCAATTTTTATATAAAAATGCATAGTGGAGATCAATTTTATATAAAAGTGCATAGTGGAGATCAATTTTTATATAAAAATGCATAGTGGAGATCAATTTTATATAAAAGTGCACAGTGGAGATCAGTTTTATATAAAAGTGCACAGTGGAGATCAATTTTATATAAAAGTTCATAGTGGAGATCAATTTTATATAAAAGTGCACAGTGGAGATCAATTTTATATAAAATTGCATAGTGGAGAACAATTTTATATAAAAGTGCATAGTGGAGATCAATTTTTATATAAAAATGCATAGTGGAGATCAATTTTATATAAAAGTGCACAGTGGAGATCAATTTTATATAACATTGCATAGTGGAGATCAATTTTATATAAAAGTGCATAGTGGAGATCAATTTGATATAAAAGTGCACAGTGGTGATCAATTTTATATAAAATTGCATAGTGGAGAACAATTTTATATAAAAGTGCATAGTGGAGATCAATTTTATATAAAAGTGCATAGTGGAGATCAATTTTTATATAAAAATGCATAGTGGAGATCAATTTTATATAAAAGTGCATAGTGGAGATCAATTTTATATAAAAGTGCATAGTGGAGATCAATTTTTATATAAAAATGCATAGTGGAGATTAATTTTTTATAAAAGTGCATAGTGGAGATCAATTTTATATAAAAGTTCATAGTGGAGATCAAGTTTATATAAAAGTGCACAGTGGAGATCAATTTTATATAAAATTGCATAGTGGAGAACAATTTTATATAAAAGTGCATATTGGAGATCAATTTTTATATAAAAATGCATAGTGGAGATCAATTTTATATAAAAGTGCACAGTGGAGATCAATTTTATATAAAATTTCATAGTGGAGAACAATTTTATATAAAAGTGCATAGTGGAGATCAATTTTTATATAAAAATGCATAGTGGAGATCAATTTTATATAAAAGTTCATAGTGGAGATCAATTTTATATAAAAGTTCAGAGTGGAGATCAAGTTTATATAAAAGTGCACAGTGGAGATCAATTTTATATAAAATTGCATAGTGGAGAACAATTTTATATAAAAGTGCATAGTGGAGATCAATTTTTATATAAAAATGCATAGTGGAGATCAATTTTATATAAAATTGCATAGTGGAGAACAATTTCATATAAAAGTGCATAGTGGAGATCAATTTTTATATAATAATGCATAGTGGAGATCAATTTTATATAAAAGTGCATAGTGGAGACCATTTTTTATTTAAAAATGCATAGTGGAGATCAATTTTATATAAAAGTGCATAGTGGAGATCAATTTTTATATAAAAATGCACAGTGGATATCAATTTTATATAAAAATGCATAGTGAAGATCAATTTTATATAAAAGTGCATAGTGGAGATCAATTTTATATAAAAGTGCATAGTGGAGATCAATTTTTATATAAAAATGCATAGTGGAGATTAATTTTATATAAAAGTGCATAGTGGAGATCAATTTTATATAAAAGTTCATAGTGGAGATCAAGTTTATATAAAAGTGCACAGTGGAGATCAATTTTATATAAAATTGCATAGTGGAGAACAATTTTATATAAAAGTGCATATTGGAGATCAATTTTTATATAAAAATGCATAGTGGAGATCAATTTTATATAAAAGTGCACAGTGGAGATCAATTTTATATAAAATTTCATAGTGGAGAACAATTTTATATAAAAGTGCATAGTGGAGATCAATTTTTATATAAAAATGCATAGTGGAGATCAATTTTATATAAAAGTTCATAGTGGAGATCAATTTTATATAAAAGTTCAGAGTGGAGATCAAGTTTATATAAAAGTGCACAGTGGAGATCAATTTTATATAAAATTGCATAGTGGAGAACAATTTTATATAAAAGTGCATAGTGGAGATCAATTTTTATATAAAAATGCATAGTGGAGATCAATTTTATATAAAATTGCATAGTGGAGAACAATTTCATATAAAAGTGCATAGTGGAGATCAATTTTTATATAATAATGCATAGTGGAGATCAATTTTATATAAAAGTGCATAGTGGAGACCATTTTTTATTTAAAAATGCATAGTGGAGATCAATTTTATATAAAAGTGCATAGTGGAGATCAATTTTTATATAAAAATGCACAGTGGATATCAATTTTATATAAAAATGCATAGTGAAGATCAATTTTATATAAAAGTGCATAGTGGAGAGCAATTATTAGAAAAAGTGCATAGTGGAGATCAATTTTATATAAAATTGCATAGTGGAGAACAATTTTATATAAAAGTGCATAGTGGAGATCAATTTTTATATAAAAATGCATAGTGGAGATCAATTTTATATAAAAGTGCATAGTGGAGATCAATTTTATATAAAAGTTCATAGTGGAGATCAATTTTATATAAAAGTGCAGAGTGGAGATCAATTTTATATAAAATTGCACAGTGGAGATCAATTTTATATAAAAGTGCACAGTGGAGATCAATTTTATATAAAATTGCATAGTGGAGATCAATTTTATATAAAAGTGCATAGTGAAGATCAATTTTATATAAAAGTGCATAGTGGAGATCAATTTTATATAAAAGTGCACAGTGGAGATCAATTTTATATAAAATTGCATAGTGGAGAACAATTTTATATAAAAGTGCATAGTGGAGATCAATTTTTATATAAAAATGCATAGTGGAGATCAATTTTATATAAAAGTGCACAGTGGAGATCAATTTTATATAAAATTGCATAGTGGAGATCAATTTTATATAAAAGTGCACAGTGGAGATCAATTTTATATAAAATTGCATAGTGGAGATCAATTTTATATAAAAGTGCATAGTGGAGATCAATTTTATATAAAAGTGCATAGTGGAGATCAATTTTATATAAAAGTGCATAGTGGAGATCAATTTTATATAAAAGTGCACAGTGGAGATCAATTTTATATAAAATTGCATAGTGGAGATCAATTTTATATAAAAGTGCATAGTGGAGATCAATTTTTATATAAAAATGCATAGTGGAGATCAATTTTATATAAAAGTGCACAGTGGAGATCAATTTTATATAAAATTGCATAGTGGAGATCAATTTTATATAAAAGTGCATAGTGGAGATCAATTTGTATATGAAAATGCGTAGTGGAGAACAATTTTATATAAAAGTGCATAGTGGAGATCAATTTTATATAAAAGTGCACAGTGGAGATCAATTTTATATAAAATTGCATAGTGGAGAACAATTTTATATAAAAGTGCATAGTGGAGATCAATTTTTATATAAAAATGCATAGTGGAGATCAATTTTATATAAAAGTGCATAGTGGAGATCAATTTTTATATAAAAATGCATAGTGGAGATCAATTTTATATAAAAGTGCACAGTGGAGATCAGTTTTATATAAAAGTGCACAGTGGAGATCAATTTTATATAAAAGTTCATAGTGGAGATCAATTTTATATAAAAGTGCACAGTGGAGATCAATTTTATATAAAAATGCATAGTGGAGAACAATTTTATATAAAAGTGCATAGTGGAGATCAATTTTTATATAAAAATGCATAGTGGAGATCAATTTTATATAAAAGTGCACAGTGGAGATCAATTTTATATAACATTGCATAGTGGAGATCAATTTTATATAAAAGTGCATAGTGGAGATTAATTTTATATAAAAGTGCATAGTGGAGATCAATTTTATATAAAATTGCATAGTGGAGAACAATTTTATATAAAAGTTCATAGTGGAGATCAATTTTATATAAAAGTGCACAGTGGAGATCAATTTTATATAAAATTGCATAGTGGAGATCAATTTTATATAAAAGTGCATAGTGGAGATCAATTTTTATATAAAAATGCATAGTGGAGAACAATTTTATATAAAAGTGCATAGTGGAGATGAATTTTATATAAAAGTTCATAGTGGAGATCAATTTTATATAAAAGTGCACAATGGAGATCAATTTTATATAAAAGTGCACAGTGGAGATCAATTTTATATAAAATTGCATAGTGGAGATCAATTTTATATAAAAGTGCATAGTGGAGATCAATTTTATATAAAAGTGCATAGTGGAGATCAATTTTTATATAAAAATGCATAGTGGAGAACAATTTTATATAAAAGTGCATAGTGGAGATCAATTTTGTATAAAAGTTCATAGTGGAGATCAATTTTATATAAAAGTGCACAGTGGAAATCAATTTTATATAAAAGTGCACAGTGGAGATCAATTTTATATAAAATTGCATAGTGGAGAACAATTTTATATAAAAGTGCATAGTGGAGATCAATTTTGTATAAAAGTTCATAGTGGAGATCAATTTTTATATAAAAATGCATAGTGGAGATCAATTTTATATAAAAGTGCACAGTGGAGATCAATTTTATATAAAAATGCACAGTGGATATCAATTTTGTATAAAAATGCATAGTGAAGATCAATTTTATATAAAAGTGCATAGTGGAGATCAATTATTAGAAAAAGTGCATAGTGGAGATCAATTTTATATAAAATTGCATAGTGGAGAACAATTTTATATAAAAGTGCATAGTGGAGATCAATTTTTATATAAAAATGCATAGTGGAGATCAATTTTATATAAAAGTGCATAGTGGAGATCAATTTTATATAAAAGAGCACAGTGGAGATCAATTTTATATAAAATTGCACAGTGGAGATCAATTTTATATAAAAGTGCATAGTGGAGATCAATTTTTATATAAAAATGCATAGTGGAGATCAATTTTATATAACATTGCATAGTGGAGATCAATTTTATATAAAAGTGCATAGTGGAGATCAATTTTTATATAAAAATGCATAGTGGAGATCAATTTCATATAAAAGTGCATAGTGGAGATCAATTTTATATAAAAGTTCATAGTGGAGATCAAGTTTATATAAAAGTGCACAGTGGAGATCAATTTTATATAAAATTGCATAGTGGAGAACAATTTTATATAAAAGTGCATAGTGGAGATCAATTTTTATATAAAAATGCATAGTGGAGATCAATTTTATATAAAAGTTCATAGTGGAGATCAATTTTATATAAAAAAATACATAGTGGAGTTCAATTTTATATAAAAGTGCACAGTGGAGATCAATTTTATATAAAATTGCATAGTGGAGATCAATTTTATATAAAAGTTCATAGTGGAGATCAAGTTTATATAAAAGTGCACAGTGGAGATCAATTTTATATAAAATTGCATAGTGGAGAACAATTTTATATAAAAGTGCATATTGGAGATCAATTTTTATATAAAAATGCATAGTGGAGATCAATTTTATATAAAAGTGCACAGTGGAGATCAATTTTATATAAAATTTCATAGTGGAGAACAATTTTATATAAAAGTGCATAGTGGAGATCAATTTTTATATAAAAATGCATAGTGGAGATCAATTTTATATAAAAGTTCATAGTGGAGATCAATTTTATATAAAAGTTCAGAGTGGAGATCAAGTTTATATAAAAGTGCACAGTGGAGATCAATTTTATATAAAATTGCATAGTGGAGAACAATTTTATATAAAAGTGCATAGTGGAGATCAATTTTTATATAAAAATGCATAGTGGAGATCAATTTTATATAAAATTGCATAGTGGAGAACAATTTCATATAAAAGTGCATAGTGGAGATCAATTTTTATATAAAAATGCATAGTGGAGATCAATTTTATATAAAAGTGCACAGTGGAGATCAATTTTATATAAAATTGCATAGTGGAGATCAATTTTATATAAAAGTGCACAGTGGAGATCAATTTTATATAAAATTGCATAGTGGAGATCAATTTTATATAAAAGTGCATAGTGGAGATCAATTTTATATAAAAGTGCATAGTGGAGATCAATTTTATATAAAAGTGCATAGTGGAGATCAATTTTATATAAAAGTGCACAGTGGAGATCAATTTTATATAAAATTGCATAGTGGAGATCAATTTTATATAAAAGTGCATAGTGGAGATCAATTTTTATATAAAAATGCATAGTGGAGATCAATTTTATATAAAAGTGCACAGTGGAGATCAATTTTATATAAAATTGCATAGTGGAGATCAATTTTATATAAAAGTGCATAGTGGAGATCAATTTGTATATGAAAATGCGTAGTGGAGAACAATTTTATATAAAAGTGCATAGTGGAGATCAATTTTATATAAAAGTGCACAGTGGAGATCAATTTTATATAAAATTGCATAGTGGAGAACAATTTTATATAAAAGTGCATAGTGGAGATCAATTTTTATATAAAAATGCATAGTGGAGATCAATTTTATATAAAAGTGCATAGTGGAGATCAATTTTTATATAAAAATGCATAGTGGAGATCAATTTTATATAAAAGTGCACAGTGGAGATCAGTTTTATATAAAAGTGCACAGTGGAGATCAATTTTATATAAAAGTTCATAGTGGAGATCAATTTTATATAAAAGTGCACAGTGGAGATCAATTTTATATAAAAATGCATAGTGGAGAACAATTTTATATAAAAGTGCATAGTGGAGATCAATTTTTATATAAAAATGCATAGTGGAGATCAATTTTATATAAAAGTGCACAGTGGAGATCAATTTTATATAACATTGCATAGTGGAGATCAATTTTATATAAAAGTGCATAGTGGAGATTAATTTTATATAAAAGTGCATAGTGGAGATCAATTTTATATAAAATTGCATAGTGGAGAACAATTTTATATAAAAGTTCATAGTGGAGATCAATTTTATATAAAAGTGCACAGTGGAGATCAATTTTATATAAAATTGCATAGTGGAGATCAATTTTATATAAAAGTGCATAGTGGAGATCAATTTTTATATAAAAATGCATAGTGGAGAACAATTTTATATAAAAGTGCATAGTGGAGATGAATTTTATATAAAAGTTCATAGTGGAGATCAATTTTATATAAAAGTGCACAATGGAGATCAATTTTATATAAAAGTGCACAGTGGAGATCAATTTTATATAAAATTGCATAGTGGAGATCAATTTTATATAAAAGTGCATAGTGGAGATCAATTTTATATAAAAGTGCATAGTGGAGATCAATTTTTATATAAAAATGCATAGTGGAGAACAATTTTATATAAAAGTGCATAGTGGAGATCAATTTTGTATAAAAGTTCATAGTGGAGATCAATTTTATATAAAAGTGCACAGTGGAAATCAATTTTATATAAAAGTGCACAGTGGAGATCAATTTTATATAAAATTGCATAGTGGAGAACAATTTTATATAAAAGTGCATAGTGGAGATCAATTTTGTATAAAAGTTCATAGTGGAGATCAATTTTTATATAAAAATGCATAGTGGAGATCAATTTTATATAAAAGTGCACAGTGGAGATCAATTTTATATAAAAATGCACAGTGGATATCAATTTTGTATAAAAATGCATAGTGAAGATCAATTTTATATAAAAGTGCATAGTGGAGATCAATTATTAGAAAAAGTGCATAGTGGAGATCAATTTTATATAAAATTGCATAGTGGAGAACAATTTTATATAAAAGTGCATAGTGGAGATCAATTTTTATATAAAAATGCATAGTGGAGATCAATTTTATATAAAAGTGCATAGTGGAGATCAATTTTATATAAAAGAGCACAGTGGAGATCAATTTTATATAAAATTGCACAGTGGAGATCAATTTTATATAAAAGTGCATAGTGGAGATCAATTTTTATATAAAAATGCATAGTGGAGATCAATTTTATATAACATTGCATAGTGGAGATCAATTTTATATAAAAGTGCATAGTGGAGATCAATTTTTATATAAAAATGCATAGTGGAGATCAATTTCATATAAAAGTGCATAGTGGAGATCAATTTTATATAAAAGTTCATAGTGGAGATCAAGTTTATATAAAAGTGCACAGTGGAGATCAATTTTATATAAAATTGCATAGTGGAGAACAATTTTATATAAAAGTGCATAGTGGAGATCAATTTTTATATAAAAATGCATAGTGGAGATCAATTTTATATAAAAGTTCATAGTGGAGATCAATTTTATATAAAAAAATACATAGTGGAGTTCAATTTTATATAAAAGTGCACAGTGGAGATCAATTTTATATAAAATTGCATAGTGGAGATCAATTTTATATAAAAGTTCATAGTGGAGATCAAGTTTATATAAAAGTGCACAGTGGAGATCAATTTTATATAAAATTGCATAGTGGAGAACAATTTTATATAAAAGTGCATATTGGAGATCAATTTTTATATAAAAATGCATAGTGGAGATCAATTTTATATAAAAGTGCACAGTGGAGATCAATTTTATATAAAATTTCATAGTGGAGAACAATTTTATATAAAAGTGCATAGTGGAGATCAATTTTTATATAAAAATGCATAGTGGAGATCAATTTTATATAAAAGTTCATAGTGGAGATCAATTTTATATAAAAGTTCAGAGTGGAGATCAAGTTTATATAAAAGTGCACAGTGGAGATCAATTTTATATAAAATTGCATAGTGGAGAACAATTTTATATAAAAGTGCATAGTGGAGATCAATTTTTATATAAAAATGCATAGTGGAGATCAATTTTATATAAAATTGCATAGTGGAGAACAATTTCATATAAAAGTGCATAGTGGAGATCAATTTTTATATAATAATGCATAGTGGAGATCAATTTTATATAAAAGTGCATAGTGGAGACCATTTTTTATTTAAAAATGCATAGTGGAGATCAATTTTATATAAAAGTGCATAGTGGAGATCAATTTTTATATAAAAATGCACAGTGGATATCAATTTTATATAAAAATGCATAGTGAAGATCAATTTTATATAAAAGTGCATAGTGGAGAGCAATTATTAGAAAAAGTGCATAGTGGAGATCAATTTTATATAAAATTGCATAGTGGAGAACAATTTTATATAAAAGTGCATAGTGGAGATCAATTTTTATATAAAAATGCATAGTGGAGATCAATTTTATATAAAAGTGCATAGTGGAGATCAATTTTATATAAAAGTTCATAGTAGAGATCAATTTTATATAAAAGTGCAGAGTGGAGATCAATTTTATATAAAATTGCACAGTGGAGATCAATTTTATATAAAAGTGCACAGTGGAGATCAATTTTATATAAAATTGCATAGTGGAGATCAATTTTATATAAAAGTGCATAGTGAAGATCAATTTTATATAAAAGTGCATAGTGGAGATCAATTTTATATAAAAGTGCACAGTGGAGATCAATTTTATATAAAATTGCATAGTGGAGAACAATTTTATATAAAAGTGCATAGTGGAGATCAATTTTTATATAAAAATGCATAGTGGAGATCAATTTTATATAAAAGTGCACAGTGGAGATCAATTTTATATAAAATTGCATAGTGGAGATCAATTTTATATAAAAGTGCACAGTGGAGATCAATTTTATATAAAATTGCATAGTGGAGATCAATTTTATATAAAAGTGCACAGTGGAGATCAATTTTATATAAAATTGCATAGTGGAGATCAATTTTATATAAAAGTGCATAGTGGAGATCAATTTTTATATAAAAATGCATAGTGGAGATCAATTTTATATAAAAGTTCATAGTGGAGATCAAGTTTATATAAAAGTGCACAGTGGAGATCAATTTTATATAAAATTGCATAGTGGAGAACAATTTTATATAAAAGTGCATAGTGGAGATCAATTTTTATATAAAAATGCATAGTGGAGATCAATTTTATATAAAGTGCACAGTGGAGATCAATTTTATATAAAATTGCATAGTGGAGAACAATTTTATATAAAAGTGCATAGTGGAGATCAATTTTTATATAAAAATGCATAGTGGAGATCAATTTTATATAAAAGTGCACAGTGGAGATCAATTTTATATAAAATTGCATAGTGGAGAACAATTTTATATAAAAGTGCATAGTGGAGATCAATTTTGTATAAAAGTTCATAGTGGAGATCAATTTTATATAAAAGTGCACAGTGGAAATCAATTTTATATAAAAGTGCACAGTGGAGATCAATTTTATATAAAATTGCATAGTGGAGAACAATTTTATATAAAAGTGCATAGTGGAGATCAATTTTGTATAAAAGTTCATAGTGGAGATCAATTTTTATATAAAAATGCATAGTGGAGATCAATTTTATATAAAAGTGCACAGTGGAGATCAATTTTATATAAAAATGCACAGTGGATATCAATTTTGTATAAAAATGCATAGTGAAGATCAATTTTATATAAAAGTGCATAGTGGAGATCAATTATTAGAAAAAGTGCATAGTGGAGATCAATTTTATATAAAATTGCATAGTGGAGAACAATTTTATATAAAAGTGCATAGTGGAGATCAATTTTTATATAAAAATGCATAGTGGAGATCAATTTTATATAAAAGTGCATAGTGGAGATCAATTTTATATAAAAGAGCACAGTGGAGATCAATTTTATATAAAATTGCACAGTGGAGATCAATTTTATATAAAAGTGCATAGTGGAGATCAATTTTTATATAAAAATGCATAGTGGAGATCAATTTTATATAACATTGCATAGTGGAGATCAATTTTATATAAAAGTGCATAGTGGAGATCAATTTTTATATAAAAATGCATAGTGGAGATCAATTTCATATAAAAGTGCATAGTGGAGATCAATTTTATATAAAAGTTCATAGTGGAGATCAAGTTTATATAAAAGTGCACAGTGGAGATCAATTTTATATAAAAGTTTATAGTGGAGATCAATTTTATATAAAAGTGCACAGTGGAGATCAATTTTATATAAAAATGCACAGTGGATATCAATTTTGTATAAAAATGCATAGTGAAGATCAATTTTATATAAAAGTGCATAGTGGAGATCAATTATTAGAAAAAGTGCATAGTGGAGATCAATTTTATATAAAATTGCATAGTGGAGAACAATTTTATATAAAAGTGCATAGTGGAGATCAATTTTTATATAAAAATGCATAGTGGAGATCAATTTTATATAAAAGTGCATAGTGGAGATCAATTTTATATAAAAGAGCACAGTGGAGATCAATTTTATATAAAATTGCACAGTGGAGATCAATTTTATATAAAAGTGCATAGTGGAGATCAATTTTTATATAAAAATGCATAGTGGAGATCAATTTTATATAACATTGCATAGTGGAGATCAATTTTATATAAAAGTGCATAGTGGAGATCAATTTTTATATAAAAATGCATAGTGGAGATCAATTTCATATAAAAGTGCATAGTGGAGATCAATTTTATATAAAAGTTCATAGTGGAGATCAAGTTTATATAAAAGTGCACAGTGGAGATCAATTTTATATAAAATTGCATAGTGGAGAACAATTTTATATAAAAGTGCATAGTGGAGATCAATTTTTATATAAAAATGCATAGTGGAGTTCAATTTTATATAAAAGTGCACAGTGGAGATCAATTTTATATAAAATTGCATAGTGGAGATCAATTTTATATAAAAGTTCATAGTGGAGATCAAGATTATATAAAAGTGCACAGTGGAGATCAATTTTATATAAAATTGCATAGTGGAGAACAATTTTATATAAAAGTGCATAGTGGAGATCAATTTTTATATAAAAATGCATAGTGGAGATCAATTTTATATAAAATTGCATAGTGGAGAACAATTTCATATAAAAGTGCATAGTGGAGATCAATTTTTATATAATAATGCATAGTGGAGATCAATTTTATATAAAAGTGCATAGTGGAGACCATTTTTTATTTAAAAATGCATAGTGGAGATCAATTTTATATAAAAGTGCATAGTGGAGATCAATTTTTATATAAAAATGCACAGTGGATATCAATTTTATATAAAAATGCATAGTGAAGATCAATTTTATATAAAAGTGCATAGTGGAGATCAATTTTTATATAAAAATGCATAGTGGAGATCAATTTTATATAAAAGTTCATAGTGGAGATCAATTTTATATAAAAGTTCAGAGTGGAGATCAAGTTTATATAAAAGTGCACAGTGGAGATCAATTTTATATAAAATTGCATAGTGGAGAACAATTTTATATAAAAGTGCATAGTGGAGATCAATTTTTATATAAAAATGCATAGTGGAGATCAATTTTATATAAAATTGCATAGTGGAGAACAATTTCATATAAAAGTGCATAGTGGAGATCAATTTTTATATAATAATGCATAGTGGAGATCAATTTTATATAAAAGTGCATAGTGGAGACCATTTTTTATTTAAAAATGCATAGTGGAGATCAATTTTATATAAAAGTGCATAGTGGAGATCAATTTTTATATAAAAATGCACAGTGGATATCAATTTTATATAAAAATGCATAGTGAAGATCAATTTTATATAAAAGTGCATAGTGGAGAGCAATTATTAGAAAAAGTGCATAGTGGAGATCAATTTTATATAAAATTGCATAGTGGAGAACAATTTTATATAAAAGTGCATAGTGGAGATCAATTTTTATATAAAAATGCATAGTGGAGATCAATTTTATATAAAAGTGCATAGTGGAGATCAATTTTATATAAAAGTTCATAGTGGAGATCAATTTTATATAAAAGTGCAGAGTGGAGATCAATTTTATATAAAATTGCACAGTGGAGATCAATTTTATATAAAAGTGCACAGTGGAGATCAATTTTATATAAAATTGCACAGTGGAGATCAATTTTATATAAAAGTGCACAGTGAAGATCAATTTTATATAAAAGTGCATAGTGGAGATCAATTTTATATAAAAGTGCACAGTGGAGATCAATTTTATATAAAATTGCATAGTGGAGAACAATTTTATATAAAAGTGCATAGTGGAGATCAATTTTTATATAAAAATGCATAGTGGAGATCAATTTTATATAAAAGTGCACAGTGGAGATCAATTTTATATAAAATTGCATAGTGGAGATCAATTTTATATAAAAGTGCACAGTGGAGATCAATTTTATATAAAATTGCATAGTGGAGATCAATTTTATATAAAAGTGCACAGTGGAGATCAATTTTATATAAAATTGCATAGTGGAGATCAATTTTATATAAAAGTGCATAGTGGAGATCAATTTTTATATAAAAATGCATAGTGGAGATCAATTTTATATAAAAGTTCATAGTGGAGATCAAGTTTATATAAAAGTGCACAGTGGAGATCAATTTTATATAAAATTGCATAGTGGAGAACAATTTTATATAAAAGTGCATAGTGGAGATCAATTTTTATATAAAAATGCATAGTGGAGATCAATTTTATATAAAAGTTCATAGTGGAGATCAATTTTATATAAAAGTTCAGAGTGGAGATCAAGTTTATATAAAAGTGCACAGTGGAGATCAATTTTATATAAAATTGCATAGTGGAGAACAATTTTATATAAAAGTGCATAGTGGAGATCAATTTTTATATAAAAATGCATAGTGGAGATCAATTTTATATAAAAGTGCACAGTGGAGATCAATTTTATATAAAATTGCATAGTGGAGATCAATTTTATATAAAAGTGCACAGTGGAGATCAATTTTATATAAAATTGCATAGTGGAGATCAATTTTATATAAAAGTGCACAGTGGAGATCAATTTTATATAAAATTGCATAGTGGAGATCAATTTTATATAAAAGTGCATAGTGGAGATCAATTTTTATATAAAAATGCATAGTGGAGATCAATTTTATATAAAAGTGCACAGTGGAGATCAATTTTATATAAAATTGCATAGTGGAGAACAATTTTATATAAAAGTGCATAGTGGAGATCAATTTTTATATAAAAATGCATAGTGGAGATCAATTTTATATAAAAGTGCATAGTGGAGATCAATTTTTATATAAAAGTGCATAGTGGAGATCAATTTTATATAAAAGTGCACAGTGGAGATCAATTTTATATAAAATTGCATAGTGGAGAACAATTTTTTATTAAAGTTCATAGTGGAGATTAATTTTATATAAAAGTGCATAGTGGAGATCAATTTTATATAAAATTGCATAGTGGAGAACAATTTTATATAAAAGTTCATAGTGGAGATCAATTTTATATAAAAGTGCACAGTGGAGATCAATTTTATATAAAATTGCATAGTGGAGATCAATTTTATATAAAAGTGCATAGTGGAGATCAATTTTTATATAAAAATGCATAGTGGAGAACAATTTTATATAAAAGTGCATAGTGGAGATGAATTTTATATAAAAGTTCATAGTGGAGATCAATTTTATATAAAAGTGCACAGTGGAGATCAATTTTATAAAAAAGTGCACAGTGGAGATCAATTTTATATAAAATTGCATAGTGGAGATCAATTTTATATAAAAGTGCATAGTGGAGATCAATTTTATATAAAAGTGCATAGTGGAGATCAATTTTTATATAAAAATGCATAGTGGAGAACAATTTTATATAAAAGTGCATAGTGGAGATCAATTTTATATAAAAGTTCATAGTGGAGATCAATTTTATATAAAGTGCACAGTGGAGATCAATTTTATATAAAATTCCATAGTGGAGAACAATTTTATATAAAAGTGCATAGTGGAGATCAATTTTTATATAAAAATGCATAGTGGAGATCAATTTTATATAAAAGTGCACAGTGGAGATCAATTTTATATAAAATTGCATAGTGGAGAACAATTTTATATAAAAGTGCATAGTGGAGATCAATTTTGTATAAAAGTTCATAGTGGAGATCAATTTTATATAAAAGTGCACAGTGGAAATCAATTTTATATAAAAGTGCACAGTGGAGATCAATTTTATATAAAATTGCATAGTGGAGAACAATTTTATATAAAAGTGCATAGTGGAGATCAATTTTGTATAAAAGTTCATAGTGGAGATCAATTTTTATATAAAAATGCATAGTGGAGATCAATTTTATATAAAAGTGCACAGTGGAGATCAATTTTATATAAAAATGCATAGTGGAGATCAATTTTTATATAAAAATGCATAGTGGAGATCAATTTTATATAAAATTGCATAGTGGAGAACAATTTTATATAAAAGTGCATAGTGGAGATCAATTTTTATATAAAAATGCATAGTGGAGATCAATTTTATATAAAAGTGCACAGTGGAGATCAATTTTATATAAAAATGCACAGTGGATATCAATTTTATATAAAAATGCATAGTGAAGATCAATTTTATATAAAAGTGCATAGTGGAGATCAATTATCAGAAAAAGTGCATAGTGGAGAACAATTTTATATAAAATTGCATAGTGGAGAACAATTTTATATAAAAGTTCATAGTGGAGATCAATTTTATTAAAAAAGTGCACAGTGGAGATCAATTTTATATAAAATTGCATAGTGGAGATCAATTTTATATAAAAGTGCATAGTGGAGATCAATTTTTATATAAAAATGCATAGTGGAGAACAATTTTATATAAAAGTGCATAGTGGAGATCAATTTTATGTAAAAGTTCATAGTGGAGATCAATTTTATATAAAAGTGCACAGTGGAGATCAATTTTATATAAAAGTGCACAGTGGAGATCAATTTTATATAAAATTGCATAGTGGAGATCAATTTTATATAAAAGTGCATAGTGGAGATCAATTTTATATAAAAGGGCATAGTGGAGATCAATTTTTATATAAAAGTGCACAGTGGAGATCAATTTTATATAAAATTGCATAGTGGAGAACAATTTTATATAAAAGTGCATAGTGGAGATCAATTTTTATATAAAAATGCATAGTGGAGATCAATTTTATATAAAAGTGCACAGTGGAGATCAATTTTATATAAAATTGCATAGTGGAGATCAATTTTATATAAAATTGCATAGTGGAGAACAATTTTATATAAAAGTGCATAGTGGAGATCAATTTTTATATAATAATGCATAGTGGAGATCAATTTTATATAAAAGTGCACAATGGAGATCAATTTTATATAAAATTGCATAGTGGAGATCAATTTTATATAAAAGTGCATAGTGGAGATCAATTTTATATAAAAGTGCATAGTGGAGATCAATTTTTATATAAAAATGCATAGTGGAGAACAATTTTATATAAAAGTGCATAGTGGAGATCAATTTTTATATAAAAATGCACAGTGGATATCAATTTTGTATAAAAATGCATAGTGAAGATCAATTTTATATAAAAGTGCATAGTGGAGATCAATTATTAGAAAAAGTGCATAGTGGAGATCAATTTTATATAAAATTGCATAGTGGAGAACAATTTTATATAAAAGTGCATAGTGGAGAACAATTTTTATATAAAAATGCATAGTGGAGATCAATTTTATATAAAAGTGCATAGTGGAGATCAATTTTATATAAAAGAGCACAGTGGAGATCAATTTTATATAAAATTGCACAGTGGAGATCAATTTTATATAAAAGTGCACAGTGGAGATGAATTTTATATAAAAGTGCACAGTGGAGATCAATTTTATATAAAATTGCATAGTGGAGAACAATTTTATATAAAAGTGCATAGTGGAGATCAATTTTTATATACAAATGCATAGTGGAGATCAAGTTTATATAAAAGTGCACAGTGGAGATCAATTTTATATAAAATTGCATAGTGGAGAACAATTTTATATAAAAGTGCATAGTGGAGATCAATTTTTATATAAAAATGCATAGTGGAGATCAATTTTATATAAAAGTTCATAGTGGAGATCAATTTTATATAAAAGTGCACAGTGGAGATGAATTTTATATAAAAGTGCACAGTGGAGATCAATTTTATATAAAATTGCATAGCGGAGATCAATTTTATATAAAAGTGCATAGTGGAGATCAATTTTATATAAAAGTGCATAGTGGAGATCAATTTTATATAAAAGTGCACAGTGGAGATCAATTTTATATAAAATTGCATAGTGGAGAACAATTTTATATAAAAGTGCATAGTGGAGATCAATTTTATATAAAAGTGCACAGTGGAGATCAATTTTATATAAAAGTGCACAGTGGAGATCAATTTTATATAAAAGTGCACAGTGGAGATCAATTTTTTATAAAAGTTCATAGTGGAGATCAATTTTATATAAAAGTGCACAGTGGAGATCAATTTTATATATAATTGCATAGTGGAGATCCATTTTATATAAAAGTGCACAGTGTAGATCAATTTTATATAAAAGTGCATAGTGGAGATCAATTTTATATAAAAGTGCACAGTGGAGATCAATTTTATATAAAATTGCATAGTGGAGAACAATTTTATATATAATTGCATAGTGGAGATCCATTTTATATAAAAGTTCATAGTGGAGATTAATTTTATATAAAAGTGCATAGTGGAGATCAATTTTATATAAAATTGCATAGTGGAGAACAATTTTATATAAAAGTTCATAGTGGAGATCAATTTTATATAAAAGTGCACAGTGGAGATCAATTTTATATAAAATTGCATAGCGGAGATCAATTTTATATAAAAATGCATAGTGGAGATCAATTTTTATATAAAAATGCATAGTGGAGAACAATTTTATATAAAAGTGCATAGTGGAGATCAATTTTATATAAAAGTTCATAGTGGAGATCAATTTTATATTAAAGTGCACAGTGGAGATCAATTTTATGTAAAAGTGCACAGTGGAGATCAATTTTATATAAAATTGCATAGTGGAGATCAATTTTATATAAAAGTGCATAGTGGAGATCAATTTTATATAAAAGTGCATAGTGGAGATCAATTTTTATATAAAAATGCATAGTGGAGAACAATTTTATATAAAAGTGCATAGTGGAGATCAATTTTATATAAAAGTTCATAGTGGAGATCAATTTTATATAAAAGTGCACAGTGGAGATCAATTTTATATAAAATTGCATAGTGGAGAACAATTTTATATAAAAGTGCATAGTGGAGATCAATTTTTATATAAAAATGCATAGTGGAGATCAATTTTATATAAAAGTGCACAGTGGAGATCAATTTTATATAAAATTGCATAGTGGAGAACAATTTTATATAAAAGTGCATAATGGAGATCAATTTTGTATAAAAGTTCATAGTGGAGATCAATTTTATATAAAAGTGCTCAGTGGAAATCAATTTTATATAAAAGTGCACAGTGGAGATAAATTTTATATAAAATTGCATAGTGGAGAACAATTTTATATAAAAGTGCATAGTGGAGATCAATTTTTATATAAAAATGCATAGTGGAGATCAATTTTATATAAAATTGCACAGTGGAGATCAATTTTATATAAAAGTGCATAGTGGAGATCAATTTTATATAAAAGTGCATAGTGGAGATCAATTTTTATATAAAAATGCATAGTGGAGAACAATTTTATATAAAAGTGCATAGTGGAGATCAATTTTATATAAAAGTTCATAGTGGAGATCAATTTTATATAAAAGTGCACAGTGGAGATCAATTTTATATAAAAGTGCACAGTGGAGATCAATTTTATATAAAATTGCATAGTGGAGAACAATTTTATATAAAAGTGCATAGTGGAGATCAATTTTTATATAAAAATGCATAGTGGAGATCAATTTTATATAAAAGTGCATAGTGGAGATCAATTTTTATATAAAAATGCATAGTGGAGATCAATTTTATAAAAAAGTGCACAGTGATCAATTTTATATAAAAGTGCACAGAGGAGATCAATTTTATATAAAAGTTCATAGTGGAGATCAATTTTATATAAAAGTGCACAGTGGAGATCAATTTTATATAAAATTGCATAGTGGAGAACAATTTTATATAAAAGTGCATAGTGGAGATCAATTTTTATATAAAAATGCATAGTGGAGAACAATTTTATATAAAAGTGCATAGTGGAGATCAATTTTATATAAAAGTTCATAGTGGAGATCAATTTTATATAAAAGTGCATAGTGGAGATCAACTTTTATATAAAAATGCATAGTGGAGATCAATTTTATATAAAAGTGCACAGTGGAGATCAATTTTATATAAAAGTGCACAGTGGAGATCAATTTTATATAAAAGTTCTTAGTAGAGATCAATTTTATATAAAAGTGCACAGTGGAGATCAATTTTATATAAAATTGCATAGTGGAGAACAATTTTATATAAAAGTGCATAGTGGAGATCAATTTTTATATAAAAATGCATAGTGGAGATCAATTTTATATAAAATTGCATAGTGGAGAACAATTTCATATAAAAGTGCATAGTGGAGATCAATTTTTATATAATAATGCATAGTGGAGATCAATTTTATATAAAAGTGCACAGTGGAGATCAATTTTATATAAAATTGCATAGTGGAGAACAATTTTATATAAAAGTGCATAGTGGAGATCAATTTGTATATGAAAATGCATAGTGGAGAACAATTTTATATAAAAGTGCATAGTGGAGATCAATTTTATATAAAAGTTCATAGTGGAGATCAATTTTATATAAAAGTGCACAGTGGAGATCAATTTTATATAAAATTGCATAGTGGAGAACAATTTTATATAAAAGTGCATAGTGGAGATCAATTTTTATATAAAAATGCATTGTGGAGATCAATTTTATATAAAAGTGCATAGTGGAGATCAATTTTTATATAAAAATGCATAGTGGAGATCAATTTTATATAAAAGTGCACAGTGGAGATCAGTTTTATATAAAAGTGCACAGTGGAGATCAATTTTATATAAAAGTTCATAGTGGAGATCAATTTTATATAAAAGTGCACAGTGGAGATCAATTTTATATAAAATTGCATAGTGGAGAACAATTTTATATAAAAGTGCATAGTGGAGATCAATTTTTATATAAAAATGCATAGTGGAGATCAATTTTATATAAAAGTGCACAGTGGAGATCAATTTTATATAAAATTGCATAGTGGAGATCAATTTTATATAAAAGTGCATAGTGGAGATCAATTTTATATAAAAGTGCACAGTGGAGATCAATTTTATGTAAAACTGCATAGTGGAGAACAATTTTATATAAAAGTGCATAGTGGAGATCAATTTTATATAAAAGTGCATAGTGGAGATCAATTTTTATATAAAAATGCATAGTGGAGATCAATTTTATATAAAAGTGCATAGTGGAGATCAATTTTATATAAAAGTGCATAGTGGAGATCAATTTTTATATAAAAATGCATAGTGGAGATCAATTTTATATAAAAGTTCATAGTGGAGATCAATTTTATATAAAAGTTCAGAGTGGAGATCAAGTTTATATAAAAGTGCACAGTGGAGATCAATTTTATATAAAATTGCATAGTGGAGAACAATTTTATATAAAATTGCATAGTGGAGAACAATTTTATATAAAAGTGCATAGTGGAGATCAATTTTTATATAAAAATGCATAGTGGAGAACAATTTTATATAAAAGTGCATAGTGGAGATCAATTTTATATAAAAGTTCACAGTGGAGATCAATTTTATATAAAAGTGCACAGTGGAGATCAATTTTATATAAAATTGCATAGTGGAGAACAATTTTATATAAAAGTGCATAGTGGAGATCAATTTTTATATAAAAATGCATAGTGGAGATCAATTTTATATAAAAGTGCATAGTGGAGATCAATTTTATATAAAAGTGCATAGTGGAGATCAATTTTTATATAAAAATGCATAGTGGAGATCAATTTTATATAAAAGTTCATAGTGGAGATCAATTTTATATAAAAGTTCAGAGTGGAGATCAAGTTTATATAAAAGTGCACAGTGGAGATCAATTTTATATAAAATTGCATAGTGGAGAACAATTTTATATAAAATTGCATAGTGGAGAACAATTTTATATAAAAGTGCATAGTGGAGATCAATTTTTATATAAAAATGCATAGTAGAGAACAATTTTATATAAAAGTGCATAGTGGAGATCAATTTTATATAAAAGTTCACAGTGGAGATCAATTTTATATAAAAGTGCACAGTGGAGATCAATTTTATATAAAATTGCATAGTGGAGAACAATTTTATATAAAAGTGCATAGTGGAGATCAATTTTTATATAAAAATGCATAGTGGAGATCAATTTTATATAAAAGTGCATAGTGGAGATCAATTTTTATGTAAAAATGCATAGTGGAGATCAATTTTATATAAAAGTTCATAGTGGAGATCAATTTTATATAAAAGTTCAGAGTGGAGATCAAGTTTATATAAAAGTGCACAGTGGAGATCAATTTTATATAAAATTGCATAGTGGAGAACAATTTTATATAAAATTGCATAGTGGAGAACAATTTTATATAAAAGTGCATAGTGGAGATCAATTTTTATATAAAAATGCATAGTGGAGAACAATTTTATATAAAAGTGCATAGTGGAGATCAATTTTATATTAAAGTTCACAGTGGAGATCAATTTTATATAAAAGTGCACAGTGGAGAACAATTTTATATAAAAGTGCACAGTGGAGATCAATTTTATATAAAATTGCATAGTGGAGATCAATTTTATATAAAAGTGCATAGTGGAGATCAATTTTATATAAAAGTGCACAGTGGAGATCAATTTTATATAAAATTGCACAGTGGAGATCAATTTTATATAAAAGTTCTTAGTAGAGATCAATTTTATATAAAAGTGCACAGTGGAGATCAATTTTATATAAAATTGCATAGTGGAGAACAATTTTATATAAAAGTGCATAGTGGAGATCAATTTTTATATAAAAATGCATAGTGGAGATCAATTTTATATAAAAGTGCACAGTGGAGATCAATTTTATATAAAATTGCATAGTGGAGAACAATTTTATATAAAAGTGCATAGTGGAGATCAATTTTTATATAAAAATGCATAGTGGAGATCAATTTTATATAAAAGTGCATAGTGGAGATCAATTTTTATATAAAAATGCATAGTGGAGATCAATTTTATATAAAAGTGCACAGTGGAGATCAGTTTTATATAAAAGTGCACAGTGGAGATCAATTTTATATAAAAGTTCATAGTGGAGATCAATTTTATATAAAAGTGCACAGTGGAGATCAATTTTATATAAAATTGCATAGTGGAGAACAATTTTATATAAAAGTGCATAGTGGAGATCAATTTTTATATAAAAATGCATAGTGGAGATCAATTTTATATAAAAGTGCACAGTGGAGATCAATTTTATATAAAATTGCATAGTGGAGATCAATTTTATATAAAAGTGCATAGTGGAGATCAATTTTATATAAAAGTGCACAGTGGAGATCAATTTTATGTAAAACTGCATAGTGGAGAACAATTTTATATAAAAGTGCATAGTGGAGATCAATTTTATATAAAAGTGCATAGTGGAGATCAATTTTTATATAAAAATGCATAGTGGAGATCAATTTTATATAAAAGTGCATAGTGGAGATCAATTTTATATAAAAGTGCATAGTGGAGATCAATTTTTATATAAAAATGCATAGTGGAGATCAATTTTATATAAAAGTGCATAGTGGAGATCAATTTTATATAAAAGTTTATAGTGGAGATCAAGTTTATATAAAAGTGCACAGTGGAGATCAATTTTATATAAAATTGCATAGTGGAGAACAATTTTATATAAAAGTGCATAGTGGAGATCAATTTTTATATAAAAATGCATAGTGGAGATCAATTTTATATAAAAGTTCATAGTGGAGATCAATTTTATATAAAAGTTCAGAGTGGAGATCAAGTTTATATAAAAGTGCACAGTGGAGATCAATTTTATATAAAATTGCATAGTGGAGAACAATTTTATATAAAATTGCATAGTGGAGAACAATTTTATATAAAAGTGCATAGTGGAGATCAATTTTTATATAAAAATGCATAGTGGAGAACAATTTTATATAAAAGTGCATAGTGGAGATCAATTTTATATAAAAGTTCACAGTGGAGATCAATTTTATATAAAAGTGCACAGTGGAGATCAATTTTATATAAAATTGCATAGTGGAGAACAATTTTATATAAAAGTGCATAGTGGAGATCAATTTTTATATAAAAATGCATAGTGGAGATCAATTTTATATAAAAGTGCATAGTGGAGATCAATTTTTATGTAAAAATGCATAGTGGAGATCAATTTTATATAAAAGTTCATAGTGGAGATCAATTTTATATAAAAGTTCAGAGTGGAGATCAAGTTTATATAAAAGTGCACAGTGGAGATCAATTTTATATAAAATTGCATAGTGGAGAACAATTTTATATAAAATTGCATAGTGGAGAACAATTTTATATAAAAGTGCATAGTGGAGATCAATTTTTATATAAAAATGCATAGTGGAGAACAATTTTATATAAAAGTGTATAGTGGAGATCAATTTTATATAAAAGTTCACAGTGGAGATCAATTTTATATAAAAGTGCACAGTGGAGATCAATTTTATATAAAATTGCATAGTGGAGAACAATTTTATATAAAAGTGCATAGTGGAGATCAATTTTTATATAAAAATGCATAGTGGAGATCAATTTTATATAAAAGTGCATAGTGGAGATCAATTTTTATGTAAAAATGCATAGTGGAGATCAATTTTATATAAAAGTGCACAGTGGAGATCAATTTTATATAAAAGTGCACAGTGGAGATCAATTTTATATAAAAGTTCATAGTAGAGATCAATTTTATATAAAAGTGCACAGTGGAGATCAATTTTATATAAAATTGCATAGTGGAGAACAATTTTATATAAAAGTGCATAGTGGAGATCAATTTTTATATAAAAATGCATAGTGGAGATCAATTTTATATAAAAGTGCACAGTGGAGATCAATTTTATATAAAATTGCATAGTGGAGATCAATTTTATATAAAAGTGCACAGTGGAGATCAATTTTATATAAAATTGCATAGTGGAGATCAATTTTATATAAAAGTGCATAGTGGAGATCAATTTTATATAAAAGTGCATAGTGGAGATCAATTTTATATAAAAGTGCATAGTGGAGATCAATTTTATATAAAAGTACATAGTGGAGAACAATTTTTATATAAAAATGCATAGTGGAGATCAATTTTATATAAAAGTGCACAGTGGAGATCAATTTTATATAAAAGTGCACAGTGGAGATCAATTTTATATAAAAGTGCACAGTGGAGATCAATTTTATATAAAAGTGCATAGTGGAGAACAATTTTTATATAAAAATGCATAGTGGAGATCAATTTTATATAAAAGTGCACAGTGGAGATCAATTTTATATAAAATTGCATAGTGGAGAACAATTTTATATAAAAGTGCATAGTGGAGATCAATTTTTATATAAAAATGCATAGTGGAGATCAATTTTATATAAAAGTTCATAGTGGAGATCAATTTTATATAAAAGTGCACAGTGGAGATCAATTTTATATAAAAGTGCATAGTGGAGATCAATTTTATATAAAAGTGCACAGTGGAGATCAATTTTATATAAAAGTTCATAGTGGAGATCAATTTTATATAAAAGTGCACAGTGGAGATCCATTTTATATAAAAGTGCACAGTGGAGATCAATTTTATATATAATTGCATAGTGGAGATCCATTTTATATAAAAGTGCACAGTGTAGATCAATTTTATATAAAAGTGCATAGTGGAGATCAATTTTATATAAAAGTGCACAGTGGAGATCAATTTTATATAAAATTGCATAGTGGAGAACAATTTTATATAAAAGTTCATAGTGGAGATTAATTTTATATAAAAGTGCATAGTGGAGATCAATTTTATATAAAATTGCATAGTGGAGATCAATTTTATATAAAAGTGCATAGTGGAGATCAATTTTATATAAAAGTGCATAGTGGAGATCAATTTTATATAAAAGTGCATAGTGGAGATCAATTTTTATATAAAAATGCATAGTGGAGAACAATTTTATATAAAAGTGCATAGTGGAGATCAATTTTATATAAAAGTTCATAGTGGAGATCAATTTTATATAAAAGTGCACAGTGGAGATCAATTTTATATAAAATTGCATAGTGGAGAACAATTTTATATAAAAGTGCATAGTGGAGATCAATTTTTATATAAAAATGCAAAGTGGAGATCAATTTTATATAAAAGTGCACAGTGGAGATCAATTTTATATAAAATTGCATAGTGGAGAACAATTTTATATAAAAGTGCATAGTGGAGATCAATTTTGTATAAAAGTTCATAGTGGAGATCAATTTTATATAAAAGTGCACTGTGGAAATCAATTTTATATAAAAGTGCACAGTGGAGATCAATTTTATATAAAATTGCATAGTGGAGAACAATTTTATATAAAAGTGCATAGTGGAGATCAATTTTGTATAAAAGTTCATAGTGGAGATCAATTTTATATAAAAGTGCACAGTGGAAATCAATTTTATATAAAAATGCACAGTGGAGATCAATTTTATATAAAATTGCATAGTGGAGAACAATTTTATATAAAAGTGCATAGTGGAGATCAATTTTTATATAAAAATGCATAGTGGAGATCAATTTTATATAAAAGTGCATAGTGGAGATCAATTTTTATATAAAAATGCATAGTGGAGATCAATTTTATATAAAATTGCATAGTGGAGAACAATTTTATATAAAAGTGCATAGTGGAGATCAATTTTTATATAAAAATGCATAGTGGAGATCAATTTTATATAAAAGTGCACAGTGGAGATCAATTTTATATAAAAATGCACAGTGGATATCAATTTTGTATAAAAATGCATAGTGAAGATCAATTTTATATAAAAGTGCATAGTGGAAATCAATTATTAGAAAAAGTGCATAGTGGAGATCAATTTTATATAAAATTGCATAGTGGAGAATAATTTTATATAAAAGTGCATAGTGGAGATCAATTTTTATATAAAAATGCATAGTGGAGATCAATTTTATATAAAAGTGCATAGTGGAGATCAGTTTTATATAAAAGTGCACAGTGGAGATCAATTTTATATAAAATTGCATAGTGGAGAACAATTTTATATAAAAGTGCATAGTGGAGATCAATTTTTATATAAAAATGCATAGTGGAGATCAATATTATATAAAATTGCATAGTGGAGATCAATTTTATATAAAAGTGCATAGTGGAGATCAATTTTTATATAAAAATGCATAGTGGAGATCAATTTCATATAAAAGTGCATAGTGGAGATCAATTTTATATAAAAGTTCATAGTGGAGATCAAGTTTATATAAAAGTGCACAGTGGAGATCAATTTTATATAAAATTGCATAGTGGAGAACAATTTTATATAAAAGTGCATAGTGGAGATCAATTTTTATATACAAATGCATAGTGGAGATCAAGTTTATATAAAAGTGCACAGTGGAGATCAATTTTATATAAAATTGCATAGTGGAGAACAATTTTATATAAAAGTGCATAGTGGAGATCAATTTTTATATAAAAATGCATAGTGGAGATCAATTTTATATAAAAGTTCATAGTGGAGATCAATTTTATATAAAAGTGCACAGTGGAGATGAATTTTATATAAAAGTGCACAGTGGAGATCAATTTTATATAAAATTGCATAGTGGAGATCAATTTTATATAAAAGTGCATAGTGGAGATCAATTTTATATAAAAGTGCATAGTGGAGATCAATTTTATATAAAAGTGCACAGTGGAGATCAATTTTATATAAAATTGCATAGTGGAGTACAATTTTATATAAAAGTGCATAGTGGAGATCAATTTTTATATAAAAATGCATAGTGGAGAACAATTTTATATAAAAGTGCATAGTGGAGATCAATTTTTATATAAAAATGCATAGTGGAGATCAATTTTATATAAAAGTGCATAGTGGAGATCAATTTTATATAAAAGTGCACAGTGGAGATCAATTTTTTATAAAAGTTCATAGTGGAGATCAATTTTATATAAAAGTGCACAGTGGAGATCAATTTTATATAAAAGTGCACAGTGGAGATCAATTTTATATATAATTGCATAGTGGAGATCCATTTTATATAAAAGTGCACAGTGTAGATCAATTTTATATAAAAGTGCATAGTGGAGATCAATTTTATATAAAAGTGCACAGTGGAGATCAATTTTATATAAAATTGCATAGTGGAGAACAATTTTATATAAAAGTGCATAGTGGAGATCAATTTTTATATAAAAATGCATAGTGGAGATCAATTTTATATAAAAGTGCACAGTGGAGATCAATTTTATATAAAATTGCATAGTGGAGAACAATTTTATATAAAAGTGCATAGTGGAGATCAATTTTGTATAAAAGTTCATAGTGGAGATCAATTTTATATAAAAGTGCATAGTGGAGATCAATTTTTATATAAAAATGCATAGTGGAGATCAATTTTATATAAAAGTGCATAGTGGAGATCAATTTTATATAAAAGTGCATAGTGGAGATCAATTTTTATATAAAAATGCATAGTGGAGATCAATTTTATATAAAAGTGCATAGTGGAGATCAATTTTATATAAAAGTTCATAGTGGAGATCAAGTTTATATAAAAGTGCACAGTGGAGATCAATTTTATATAAAATTGCATAGTGGAGAACAATTTTATATAAAAGTGCATAGTGGAGATCAATTTTTATATAAAAATGCATAGTGGAGATCAATTTTATATAAAAGTTCATAGTGGAGATCAATTTTATATAAAAGTTCAGAGTGGAGATCAAGTTTATATAAAAGTGCACAGTGGAGATCAATTTTATATAAAATTGCATAGTGGAGAACAATTTTATATAAAATTGCATAGTGGAGAACAATTTTATATAAAAGTGCATAGTGGAGATCAATTTTTATATAAAAATGCATAGTGGAGAACAATTTTATATAAAAGTGCATAGTGGAGATCAATTTTATATAAAAGTTCACAGTGGAGATCAATTTTATATAAAAGTGCACAGTGGAGATCAATTTTATATAAAATTGCATAGTGGAGAACAATTTTATATAAAAGTGCATAGTGGAGATCAATTTTTATATAAAAATGCATAGTGGAGATCAATTTTATATAAAAGTGCATAGTGGAGATCAATTTTTATGTAAAAATGCATAGTGGAGATCAATTTTATATAAAAGTTCATAGTGGAGATCAATTTTATATAAAAGTTCAGAGTGGAGATCAAGTTTATATAAAAGTGCACAGTGGAGATCAATTTTATATAAAATTGCATAGTGGAGAACAATTTTATATAAAATTGCATAGTGGAGAACAATTTTATATAAAAGTGCATAGTGGAGATCAATTTTTATATAAAAATGCATAGTGGAGAACAATTTTATTTAAAAGTGCATAGTGGAGATCAATTTTATATAAAAGTTCACAGTGGAGATCAATTTTATATAAAAGTGCACAGTGGAGATCAATTTTATATAAAATTGCATAGTGGAGAACAATTTTATATAAAAGTGCATAGTGGAGATCAATTTTTATATAAAAATGCATAGTGGAGATCAATTTTATATAAAAGTGTATAGTGGAGATCAATTTTTATGTAAAAATGCATAGTGGAGATCAATTTTATATAAAAGTGCACAGTGGAGATCAATTTTATATAAAAGTGCACAGTGGAGATCAATTTTATATAAAAGTTCATAGTAGAGATCAATTTTATATAAAAGTGCACAGTGGAGATCAATTTTATATAAAAATGCATAGTGGAGATCAATTTTATATAAAAGTGCATAGTGGAGATCAATTTTTATATAAAAATGCATAGTGGAGATCAATTTTATATAAAAGTTCATAGTGGAGATCAATTTTATATAAAAGTGCATAGTGGAGATCAATTTTATATAAAAGTGCATAGTGGAGATCAATTTTATATAAAAGTGCACAGTGGAGATCAATTTTATATAAAAGTTCATAGTGGAGATCAATTTTATATAAAAGTGCACAGTGGAGATCCATTTTATATAAAAGTGCACAGTGGAGATCAATTTTATATATAATTGCATAGTGGAGATCCAATTTATATAAAAGTGCACAGTGTAGATCAATTTTATATAAAAGTGCATAGTGGAGATCAATTTTATATAAAAGTGCACAGTGGAGATCAATTTTATATAAAATTGCATAGTGGAGAACAATTTTATATAAAAGTTCATAGTGGAGATTAATTTTATATAAAAGTGCATAGTGGAGATCAATTTTATATAAAATTGCATAGTGGAGATCAATTTTATATAAAAGTGCATAGTGGAGATCAATTTTATATAAAAGTGCATAGTGGAGATCAATTTTTATATAAAAATGCATAGTGGAGAACAATTTTATATAAAAGTGCATAGTGGAGATCAATTTTATATAAAAGTTCATAGTGGAGATCAATTTTATATAAAAGTGCACAGTGGAGATCAATTTTATATAAAATTGCATAGTGGAGAACAATTTTATATAAAAGTGCATAGTGGAGATCAATTTTTATATAAAAATGCATAGTGGAGATCAATTTTATATAAAAGTGCACAGTGGAGATCAATTTTATATAAAAGTGCATAGTGGAGAACAATTTTATATAAAAGTGCATAGTGGAGATCAATTTTGTATAAAAGTTCATAGTGGAGATCAATTTTATATAAAAGTGCACTGTGGAAATCAATTTTATATAAAAGTGCACAGTGGAGATCAATTTTATATAAAATTGCATAGTGGAGAACAATTTTATATAAAAGTGCATAGTGGAGATCAATTTTGTATAAAAGTTCATAGTGGAGATCAATTTTATATAAAAGTGCACAGTGGAAATCAATTTTATATAAAAATGCACAGTGGATATCAATTTTGTATAAAAATGCATAGTGAAGATCAATTTTATATAAAAGTGCATAGTGGAGATCAATTATTAGAAAAAGTGCATAGTGGAGATCAATTTTATATAAAAATGCATAGTGGAGATCAATTTTATGTAAAAGTGCATAGTGGAGATCAATTTTTATATAAAAATGCATAGTGGAGATCAATTTTATATAAAATTGCATAGTGGAGAACAATTTTATATAAAAGTGCATAGTGGAGATCAATTTTTATATAAAAATGCATAGTGGAGATCAATTTTATATAAAAGTGCACAGTGGAGATCAATTTTATATAAAAATGCACAGTGGATATCAATTTTGTATAAAAATGCATAGTGAAGATCAATTTTATATAAAAGTGCATAGTGGAGATCAATTATTAGAAAAAGTTCATAGTGGAGATCAAGTTTATATAAAAGTGCACAGTGGAGATCAATTTTATATAAAATTGCATAGTGGAGAACAATTTTATATAAAAGTGCATAGTGGAGATCAATTTTTATATACAAATGCATAGTGGAGATCAAGTTTATATAAAAGTGCACAGTGGAGATCAATTTTATATAAAATTGCATAGTGGAGAACAATTTTATATAAAAGTGCATAGTGGAGATCAATTTTTATATAAAAATGCATAGTGGAGATCAATTTTATATAAAAGTTCATAGTGGAGATCAATTTTATATAAAAGTGCACAGTGGAGATGAATTTTATATAAAGGTGCACAGTGGAGATCAATTTTATATAAAATTGCATAGTGGAGATCAATTTTATATAAAAGTGCATAGTGGAGATCAATTTTATATAAAAGTGCATAGTGGAGATCAATTTTATATAAAAGTGCACAGTGGAGATCAATTTTTTATAAAAGTTCATAGTGGAGATCAATTTTATATAAAAGTGCACAGTGGAGATCAATTTTATATAAAATTGCATAGTGGAGAACAATTTTATATAAAAGTGCATAGTGGAGATCAATTTTTATATAAAAATGCATAGTGGAGATCAAGTTTATATAAAAGTGCACAGTGGAGATCAATTTTATATAAAATTGCATAGTGGAGAACAATTTTATATAAAAGTGCATAGTGGAGATCAATTTTTATATAAAAATGCATAGTGGAGATCAATTTTATATAAAAGTTCATAGTGGAGATCAATTTTATATAAAAGTGCACAGTGGAGATGAATTTTATATAAAGGTGCACAGTGGAGATCAATTTTATATAAAATTGCATAGTGGAGATCAATTTTATATAAAAGTGCACAGTGGAGATCAATTTTATATATAATTGCATAGTGGAGATCCATTTTATATAAAAGTGCACAGTGTAGATCAATTTTATATAAAAATGCATAGTGGAGATCAATTTTATATAAAAGTGCACAGTGGAGATCAATTTTATATAAAAATGCACAGTGGATATCAATTTTGTATAAAAATGCATAGTGAAGATCAATTTTATATCAAAGTGCATAGTGGAGATCAATTATTAGAAAAAGTGCATAGTGGAGATCAATTTTATATAAAATTGCATAGTGGAGAACAATTTTATATAAAAGTGCATAGTGGAGATCAATTTTTATATAAAAATGCATAGTGGAGATCAATTTTATATAAAAGTGCATAGTGGAGATCAGTTTTATATAAAAGTGCACAGTGGAGATCAATTTTATATAAAATTGCATAGTGGAGAACAATTTTATATAAAAGTGCATAGTGGAGATCAATTTTTATATAAAAATGCATAGTGGAGATCAAGTTTATATAAAAGTGCATAGTGGAGATCAATTTTATATAAAATTGCATAGTGGAGAATAATTTTATATAAAAGTGCATAGTGGAGATCAATTTTTATATACAAATGCATAGTGGAGATCAAGTTTATATAAAAGTGCACAGTGGAGATCAAGTTTATATAAAAGTGCACAGTGGAGATCAATTTTATATAAAATTGCATAGTGGAGAACAATTTTATATAAAAGTGCATAGTGGAGATCAATTTTTATATAAAAATGCATAGTGGAGATCAATTTTATATAAAAGTTCATAGTGGAGATCAATTTTATATAAAAGTGCACAGTGGAGATGAATTTTATATAAAGGTGCACAGTGGAGATCAATTTTATATAAAATTGCATAGTGGAGATCAATTTTATATAAAAGTGCATAGTGGAGATCAATTTTATATAAAAGTGCATAGTGGAGATCAATTTTATATAAAAGTGCATAGTGGAGATCAATTTTATATAAAAGTGCACAGTGGAGATCAATTTTATATAAAATTGCATAGTGGAGTACAATTTTATATAAAAGTGCATAGTGGAGATCAATTTTTATATAAAAATGCATAGTGGAGAACAATTTTATATAAAAGTGCATAGTGGAGATCAATTTTTATATAAAAATGCATAGTGGAGATCAATTTTATATAAAAGTGCATAGTGGAGATCAATTTTATATAAAAGTGCACAGTGGAGATCAATTTTTTATAAAAGTTCATAGTGGAGATCAATTTTATATAAAAGTGCACAGTGGAGATCAATTTTATATAAAAGTGCACAGTGGAGATCAATTTTATATATAATTGCATAGTGGAGATCCATTTTATATAAAAGTGCACAGTGTAGATCAATTTTATATAAAAGTGCATAGTGGAGATCAATTTTATATAAAAGTGCACAGTGGAGATCAATTTTATATAAAATTGCATAGTGGAGAACAATTTTATATAAAAGTGCATAGTGGAGATCAATTTTTATATAAAAATGCATAGTGGAGATCAATTTTATACAAAAGTGCACAGTGGAGATCAATTTTATATAAAATTGCATAGTGGAGAACAATTTTATATAAAAGTGCATAGTGGAGATCAATTTTGTATAAAAGTTCATAGTGGAGATCAATTTTATATAAAAGTGCACAGTGGAAATCAATTTTATATAAAAGTGCACAGTGGAGATCAATTTTATATAAAATTGCATAGTGGAGATCAATTTTATATAAAAGTGCATAGTGGAGATCAATTTTATATAAAAGTGCATAGTGGAGATCAATTTTTATATAAAAATGCATAGTGGAGAACAATTTTATATAAAAGTGCATAGTGGAGATCAATTTTATATAAAAGTTCATAGTGGAGATCAATTTTATATAAAAGTGCACAGTGGAAATCAATTTTATATAAAAGTGCACAGTGGAGATCAATTTTATTTAAAATTGCATAGTGGAGAACAATTTTATATAAAAGTGCATAGTGGAGATCAATTTTTATATAAAAATGCATAGTGGAGATCAATTTTATATAAAAGTGCACAGTGGAGATCAATTTTATATAAAAGTGCATAGTGGAGATCAATTTTATATAAAAGTGCATAGTGGAGATCAATTTTTATATAAAAATGCATAGTGGAGAACAATTTTATATAAAAGTGCATAGTGGAGATCAATTTTATATAAAAGTTCATGGTGGAGATCAATTTTATATAAAAGTGCACTGTGGAAATCAATTTTATATAAAAGTGCACAGTGGAGATCAATTTTATATAAAATTGCATAGTGGAGAACAATTTTATATAAAAGTGCATAGTGGAGATCAATTTTGTATAAAAGTTCATAGTGGAGATCAATTTTATATAAAAGTGCACAGTGGAAATCAATTTTATATAAAAATGCACAGTGGAGATCAATTTTATATAAAATTGCATAGTGGAGAACAATTTTATATAAAAGTGCATAGTGGAGATCAATTTTTATATAAAAATGCATAGTGGAGATCAATTTTATATAAAAGTGCATAGTGGAGATCAATTTTTATATAAAAATGCATAGTGGAGATCAATTTTATATAAAAGTGCATAGTGGAGATCAATTTTATATAAAAGTTCATAGTGGAGATGAATTTTATATAAAAGTGCATAGTGGAGATCAATTTTATATAAAAGTGCACAGTGGAGATCAATTTTATATAAAAATGCACAGTGGATATCAATTTTGTATAAAAATGCATAGTGAAGATCAATTTTATATAAAAGTGCATAGTGGAGATCAATTATTAGAAAAAGTGCATAGTGGAGATCAATTTTATATAAAATTGCATAGTGGAGAACAATTTTATATAAAAGTGCATAGTGGAGATCAATTTTTATATAAAAATGCATAGTGGAGATCAATTTTATATAAAAGTGCATAGTGGAGATCAGTTTTATATAAAAGTGCACAATGGAGATCAATTTTATATAAAATTGCATAGTGGAGAACAATTTTATATAAAAGTGCATAGTGGAGATCAATTTTATATAAAAGTTCATAGTGGAGATCAATTTTATATAAAAGTGCACAGTGGAGATCAATTTTATATAAAAGTGCATAGTGGAGATCAATTTTATATAAAAGTTCATAGTGGAGATCAATTTTATATAAAAGTGCATAGTGGAGATCAATTTTTATATAAAAATGCATAGTGGAGATCAATTTCATATAAAAGTGCATAGTGGAGATCAATTTTATATAAAAGTTCATAGTTAAGATCAAGTTTATATAAAAGTGCACAGTGGAGATCAATTTTATATAAAATTGCATAGTGGAGAACAATTTTATATAAAAGTGCATAGTGGAGATCAATTTTTATATACAAATGCATAGTGGAGATCAATTTTATATAAAAGTGCACAGTGGAGATCAATTTTATATAAAATTGCATAGTGAAGATCAATTTTATATAAAAGTTCATAGTGGAGATCAATTTTATATAAAAGTGCACGGTGGAGATGAATTTTATATAAAAGTGCACAGTGGAGATCAATTTTATATAAAATTGCATAGTGGAGATCAATTTTATATAAAAGTGCATAGTGGAGATCAATTTTATATAAAAGTGCATAGTGGAGATCAATTTTATGTAAAAGTGCACAGTGGAGATCAATTTTATATAAAATTGCATAGTGGAGAACAATTTTATATAAAAGTGCATAGTGGAGATCAATTTTTATATAAAAATGCATAGTGGAGAACAATTTTATATAAAAGTGCATAGTGGAGATCAATTTTTATATAAAAATGCATAGTGGAGAACAATTTTATATAAAAGTTCATAGTGGAGATCAATTTTATATAAAAGTGCATAGTGGAGATCAATTTTATATAAAAGTGCACAGTGGAGATCAATTTTATATAAAAGTTCATAGTGGAGATCAATTTTATATCAAAGTGCATAGTGGAGATCAATTTTTATATAAAAATGCATAGTGGAGATCAATTTTATATAAAAGTGCATAGTGGAGATCAATTTTATATAAAAGTTCATAGTGGAGATCAAGTTTATATAAAAGTGCACAGTGGAGATCAATTTTATATAAAATTGCATAGTGGAGAACAATTTTATATAAAAGTGCATAGTGGAGATCAATTTTATATAAAAGTTCATAGTGGAGATCAATTTTATATAAAAGTGCACAGTGGAGATCAATTTTATATAAAAGTGCACAGTGGAGATCAATTTTATATAAAATTGCATAGTGGAGATCAATTTTATAAAAAAGTGCATAGTGGAGATCAATTTTATATAAAAGTGCATAGTGGAGATCAATTTTATATAAAAGTGCACAGTGGAGATCAATTTTATATATAATTGCATAGTGGAGATCAATTTTTATATAAAAATGCATAGTGGAGATCAATTTTATATAAAAGTGCATAGTGGAGATCAATTTTATATAAAAGTGCATAGTGGAGATCAATTTTTATAAAAAAATGCATAGTGGAGATCAATTTTATATAAAAGTGCATAGTGGAGATCAATTTTATATAAAAGTTCATAGTGGAGATCAAGTTTACATAAAAGTGCACAGTGGAGATCAATTTTATATAAAATTGCATAGTGGAGAACAATTTTATATAAAAGTGCATAGTGGAGATCAATTTTTATACAAAAATGCATATTGGAGATCAAGTTTATATAAAAGTGCACAGTGGAGATCAATTTTATATAAAATTGCATAGTGGAGAACAATTTTATATAAAAGTGCATAGTGGAGATCAATTTTATATAAAAGTGCATAGTGGAGATCAATTTTATATAAAAGTGCACAGTGGAGATCAATTTTATATAAAATTGCATAGTGGAGAACAATTTTATATAAAAGTGCATAGTGGAGATCAATTTTATATAAAAGTTCATAGTGGAGATGAATTTTATATAAAAGTGCACAGTGGAGATCAATTTTATATAAAATTGCATAGTGGAGAACAATTTTATATAAAAGTTCATAGTGGAGATCAAGTTTATATAAAAGAGCATAGTGGAGATCAATTTTTATATAAAAATGCATAGTGGAGATCAATTTTATATAAAAGTTCATAGTGGAGATCAAGTTTACATAAAAGTGCACAGTGGAGATCAATTTTATATAAAAGTTCATAGTGGAGATCAATTTTATATCAAAGTGCATAGTGGAGATCAATTTTTATATAAAAATGCATAGTGGAGATCAATTTTATATAAAAGTGCATAGTGGAGATCAATTTTATATAAAAGTGCATAGTGGAGATCAATTTTTATATAAAAATGCATAGTGGAGATCAATTTTATATAAAAGTGCATAGTGGAGATCAATTTTATATAAAAGTGCACAGTGGAGATCAATTTTATATAAAAGTTCATAGTGGAGATCAATTTTATATAAAAGTGCATAGTGGAGATCAATTTTTATATAAAAATGCATAGTGGAGATCAATTTTATATAAAAGTGCATAGTGGAGATCAATTTTATATAAAAGTGCATAGTGGAGATCAATTTTTATATAAAAATGCATAGTGGAGATCAATTTTATATAAAAGTGCATAGTGGAGATCAATTTTATATAAAAGTTCATAGTGGAGATCAAGTTTATATAAAAGTGCACAGTGGAGATCAATTTTATATAAAATTGCATAGTGGAGAACAATTTTATATAAAAGTGCATAGTGGAGATCAATTTTATATAAAAGTTCATAGTGGAGATCAATTTTATATAAAAGTGCACAGTGGAGATCAATTTTATATAAAAGTGCACAGTGGAGATCAATTTTATATAAAATTGCATAGTGGAGATCAATTTTATATAAAAGTGCATAGTGGAGATCAGTTTTATATAAAAGTGCACAATGGAGATCAATTTTATATAAAATTGCACAGTGGAGAACAATTTTATATAAAAGTGCATAGTGGAGATCAATTTTTATATAAAAATGCATAGTGGAGATCAATTTTATATAAAATTGCATAGTGGAGATCAATTTTATATAAAAGTGCATAGTGGAGATCAATTTCATATAAAAGTGCATAGTGGAGATCAATTTTATATAAAAGTTCATAGTTAAGATCAAGTTTATATAAAAGTGCACAGTGGAGATCAATTTTATATAAAAGTGCATAGTGGAGATCAATTTTTATATAAAAATGCATAGTGGAGATCAATTTCATATAAAAGTGCATAGTGGAGATCAATTTTATATAAAAGTTCATAGTTAAGATCAAGTTTATATAAAAGTGCACAGTGGAGATCAATTTTATATAAAATTGCATAGTGGAGAACAATTTTATATAAAAGTGCATAGTGGAGATCAATTTTTATATACAAATGCATAGTGGAGATCAATTTTATATAAAAGTGCACAGTGGAGATCAATTTTATATAAAATTGCATAGTGGAGATCAGTTTTATATAAAAGTGCACAATGGAGATCAATTTTATATAAAATTGCATAGTGGAGAACAATTTTATATAAAAGTGCATAGTGGAGATCAATTTTTATATAAAAATGCATAGTGGAGATCAATTTTATATAAAATTGCATAGTGGAGATCAATTTTATATAAAAGTGCATAGTGGAGATCAATTTCATATAAAAGTGCATAGTGGAGATCAATTTTATATAAAAGTTCATAGTTAAGATCAAGTTTATATAAAAGTGCACAGTGGAGATCAATTTTATATAAAAGTGCATAGTGGAGATCAATTTTTATATAAAAATGCATAGTGGAGATCAATTTCATATAAAAGTGCATAGTGGAGATCAATTTTATATAAAAGTTCATAGTTAAGATCAAGTTTATATAAAAGTGCACAGTGGAGATCAATTTTATATAAAATTGCATAGTGGAGAACAATTTTATATAAAAGTGCATAGTGGAGATCAATTTTTATATACAAATGCATAGTGGAGATCAATTTTATATAAAAGTGCACAGTGGAGATCAATTTTATATAAAATTGCATAGTGGAGATCAATTTTATATAAAAGTTCATAGTGGAGATCAATTTTATATAAAAGTGCACAGTGGAGATGAATTTTATATAAAAGTGCACAGTGGAGATCAATTTTATATAAAATTGCATAGTGGAGAACAATTTTATATAAAAGTGCATAGTGGAGATCAATTTTTATATAAAAATGCATAGTGGAGAACAATTTTATATAAAAGTGCATAGTGGAGATCAATTTTTATATAAAAATGCATAGTGGAGAACAATTTTATATAAAAGTTCATAGTGGAGATCAATTTTATATAAAAGTGCATAGTGGAGATCAATTTTATATAAAAGTGCACAGTGGAGATCAATTTTATATAAAAGTTCATAGTGGAGATCAATTTTATATCAAAGTGCATAGTGGAGATCAATTTTTATATAAAAATGCATAGTGGAGATCAATTTTATATAAAAGTGCATAGTGGAGATCAATTTTATATAAAAGTGCATAGTGGAGATCAATTTTTATATAAAAATGCATAGTGGAGATCAATTTTATATAAAAGTGCATAGTGGAGATCAATTTTATATAAAAGTGCACAGTGGAGATCAATTTTATATAAAAGTTCATAGTGGAGATCAATTTTATATAAAAGTGCATAGTGGAGATCAATTTTTATATAAAAATGCATAGTGGAGATCAATTTTATATAAAAGTGCATAGTGGAGATCAATTTTATATAAAAGTGCATAGTGGAGATCAATTTTTATATAAAAATGCATAGTGGAGATCAATTTTATATAAAAGTGCATAGTGGAGATCAATTTTATATAAAAGTTCATAGTGGAGATCAAGTTTATATAAAAGTGCACAGTGGAGATCAATTTTATATAAAATTGCATAGTGGAGAACAATTTTATATAAAAGTGCATAGTGGAGATCAATTTTATATAAAAGTTCATAGTGGAGATCAATTTTATATAAAAGTGCACAGTGGAGATCAATTTTATATAAAAGTGCACAGTGGAGATCAATTTTATATAAAATTGCATAGTGGAGATCAATTTTATAAAAAAGTGCATAGTGGAGATCAATTTTTATATAAAAATGCATAGTGGAGATCAATTTTATATAAAAGTTCATAGTGGAGATCAATTTTATATAAAAGTGCACAGTGGAGATGAATTTTATATAAAAGTGCACAGTGGAGATCAATTTTATATAAAATTGCATAGTGGAGATCAATTTTATATAAAAGTGCATAGTGGAGATCAATTTTATATAAAAGTGCATAGTGGAGATCAATTTTATATAAAAGTGCACAGTGGAGATCAATTTTATATATAATTGCATAGTGGAGATCAATTTTTATATAAAAATGCATAGTGGAGATCAATTTTATATAAAAGTGCATAGTGGAGATCAATTTTATATAAAAGTGCATAGTGGAGATCAATTTTTATAAAAAAAATGCGTAGTGGAGATCAATTTTATATAAAAGTGCATAGTGGAGATCAATTTTATATAAAAGTTCATAGTGGAGATCAAGTTTACATAAAAGTGCACAGTGGAGATCAATTTTATATAAAATTGCATAGTGGAGAACAATTTTATATAAAAGTGCATAGTGGAGATCAATTTTTATATAAAAATGCATAGTGGAGAACAATTTTATATAAAAGTGCATAGTGGAGATCAATTTTGTATAAAAGTTCATAGTGGAGATCAATTTTATATAAAAGTGCACAGTGGAAATCAATTTTATATAAAAGTGCACAGTGGAGATCAATTTTATATAAAATTGTATAGTGGAGAACAATTTTATATAAAAGTGCATAGTGGAGATCAATTTTTATATAAAAATGCATAGTGGAGATCAATTTTATATAAAAGTGCACAGTGGAGATCAATTTTATATAAAAGTTCATAGTGGAGATCAAGTTTATATAAAAGAGCACAGTGGAGATCAATTTTATATAAAATTGCATAGTGGAGAACAATTTTATATAAAAGTGCATAGTGGAGATCAATTTTTATATAAAAATGCATAGTGGAGAACAATTTTATATAAAAGTGCATAGTGGAGATCAATTTTGTATAAAAGTTCATAGTGGAGATCAATTTTATATAAAAGTGCACAGTGGCGATCAATTTTATATAAAAGTGCACAGTGGAGATCAATTTTATATAAAATTGTATAGTGGAGAACAATTTTATATAAAAGTGCATAGTGGAGATCAATTTTTATATAAAAATGCATAGTGGAGATCAATTTTATATAAAAGTGCACAGTGGAGATCAATTTTATATAAAAGTGCACAGTGGAGATCAATTTTATATAAAAGTTCATAGTGGAGATCAATTTTATATAAAAGTGCACAGTGGAGATCAATTTTATATAAAATTGCATAGTGGAGAACAATTTTATATAAAAGTGCATAGTGGAGATCAATTTTTATATAAAAATGCATAGTGGAGATCAATTTTATTTAAAAGTGCACAGTGGAGATCAATTTTATATAAAATTGCATAGTGGAGATCAATTTTATATAAAAGTGCATAGTGGAGATCAATTTTATATAAAAGTGCATAGTGGAGATCAATTTTATATAAAAGTGCACAGTGGAGATCAATTTTATATAAAAGTTCATAGTGGAGATCAATTTTATATAAAAGTGCATAGTGGAGATCAATTTTATATAAAAGTGCATAGTGGAGATCAATTTTTATATAAAAATGCATAGTGGAGATCAATTTTATATAAAAGTGCATAGTGGAGAACAATTTTATATAAAAGTGCATAGTGGAGATCAATTTTTATATAAAAATGCATAGTGGAGATCAATTTTATATAAAAGTGCATAGTGGAGATCAATTTTATGTAAAAGTGCACAGTGGAGATCAATTTTATATAAAAGTTCATAGTGGAGATCAATTTTATAGAAAAGTGCACAGTGGAGATCAATTTTATATAAAATTGCATAGTGGAGAACAATTTTATATAAAAGTGCACAGTGGAGATCAATTTTTATATAAAAATGCATAGTGGAGATCAATTTTATATAAAAGTGCATAGTGGAGATCAATTTTATGTAAAAGTGCACAGTGGAGATCAATTTTATATAAAAGTGCATAGTGGAGATCAATTTTTATATAAAAATGCATAGTGGAGATCAATTTTATATAAAAGTGCATAGTGGAGATCAATTTTATATAAAAGTTCATAGTGGAGATCAATTTTATATAAAAGTGCACAGTGGAGATCAATTTTATATAAAATTGCATAGTGGAGAACAATTTTATATAAAAGTGCATAGTGGAGATCAATTTTATATAAAAGTTCATAGTGGAGATCAATTTTATATAAAAGTGCACAGTGGAGATTAATTTTATATAAAAGTGCATAGTGGAGATCAATTTTATATAAAAGTGCATAGTGGAGATCAGTTTTATATAAAAGTGCACAATGGAGATCAATTTTATATAAAATTGCATAGTGGAGAACAATTTTATATAAAAGTGCATAGTGGAGATCAATTTGTATATAAAAATGCATAGTGGAGATCAATTTTATATAAAATTGCATAGTGGAGATCAATTTTATATAAAAGTGCATAGTGGAGATCAATTTTTATATAAAAATGCATAGTGGAGATCAATTTCATATAAAAGTGCATAGTGGAGATCAATTTTATATAAAAGTTCATAGTTAAGATCAAATTTATATAAAAGTGCACAGTGGAGATCAATTTTATATAAAATTGCATAGTGGAGAACAATTTTATATAAAAGTGCATAGTGGAGATCAATTTTTATATAAAAATGCATAGTGGAGAACAATTTTATATAAAAGTGCATAGTGGAGATCAATTTTGTATAAAAGTTCATAGTGGAGATCAATTTTATATAAAAGTGCACAGTGGAAATCAATTTTATATAAAAGTGCACAGTGGAGATCAATTTTATATAAAATTGTATAGTGGAGAACAATTTTATATAAAAGTGCATAGTGGAGATCAATTTTTATATAAAAGTGCATAGTGGAGATCAATTTTTATATAAAAATGCATAGTGGAGATCAATTTTATATAAAAGTGCATAGTGGAGATCAATTTTATATAAAAGTGCATAGTGGAGATCAATTTTTATATAAAAATGCATAGTGGAGATCAATTTTATATAAAAGTGCATAGTGGAGATCAATTTTTATATAAAAATGCATAGTGGAGATCAATTTTTATATAAAAATGCATAGTGGAGATCAATTTTATATAAAAGTGCATAGTGGAGATCAATTTTTATATAAAAATGCATAGTGGAGATCAATTTTATATAAAAGTGCATAGTGGAGATCAATTTTATGTAAAAGTGCACAGTGGAGATCAATTTTATATAAAAGTTCATAGTGGAGATCAATTTTATATAAAAGTGCACAGTGGAGATCAATTTTATATAAAATTGCATAGTGGAGAACAATTTTATATAAAAGTGCATAGTGGAGATCAATTTTATATAAAAGTTCATAGTGGAGATCAATTTTATATAAAAGTGCACAGTGGAGATTAATTTTATATAAAAGTGCATAGTGGAGATCAATTTTATATAAAAGTGCATAGTGGAGATCAGTTTTATATAAAAGTGCACAATGGAGATCAATTTTATATAAAATTGCATAGTGGAGAACAATTTTATATAAAAGTGCATAGTGGAGAACAATTTTATATAAAAGTGCATAGTGGAGATCAATTTTTATATAAAAATGCATAGTGGAGATCAATTTTATATAAAATTGCATAGTGGAGATCAATTTTATATAAAAGTGCATAGTGGAGATCAATTTTTATATAAAAATGCATAGTGGAGATCAATTTCATATAAAAGTGCATAGTGGAGATCAATTTTATATAAAAGTTCATAGTTAAGATCAAGTTTATATAAAAGTGCACAGTGGAGATCAATTTTATATAAAATTGCATAGTGGAGAACAATTTTATATAAAAGTGCATAGTGGAGATCAATTTTTATATACAAATGCATAGTGGAGATCAATTTTATATAAAAGTGCACAGTGGAGATCAATTTTATATAAAATTGCATAGTGGAGATCAATTTTATATAAAAGTTCATAGTGGAGATCAATTTTATATAAAAGTGCACAGTGGAGATGAATTTTATATAAAAGTGCACAGTGGAGATCAATTTTATATAAAATTGCATAGTGGAGAACAATTTTATATAAAAGTGCATAGTGGAGATCAATTTTTATATAAAAATGCATAGTGGAGAACAATTTTTTATAAAAGTGCATAGTGGAGATCAATTTTTATATAAAAATGCATAGTGGAGAACAATTTTATATAAAAGTTCATAGTGGAGATCAATTTTATATAAAAGTGCATAGTGGAGATCAATTTTATATAAAAGTGCACAGTGGAGATCAATTTTATATAAAAGTTCATAGTGGAGATCAATTTTATATCAAAGTGCATAGTGGAGATCAATTTTTATATAAAAATGCATAGTGGAGATCAATTTTATATAAAAGTGCATAGTGGAGATCAATTTTATATAAAAGTGCATAGTGGAGATCAATTTTTATATAAAAATTCATAGTGGAGATCAATTTTATATAAAAGTGCATAGTGGAGATCAATTTTATATAAAAGTTCATAGTGGAGATCAAGTTTATATAAAAGTGCACAGTGGAGATCAATTTTATATAAAATTGCATTGTGGAGAACAATTTTATATAAAAGTGCATAGTGGAGATCAATTTTATATAAAAGTTCATAGTGGAGATCAATTTTATATAAAAGTGCACAGTGGAGATCAATTTTATATAAAAGTGCACAGTGGAGATCAATTTTATATAAAATTGCATAGTGGAGATCAATTTTATAAAAAAGTGCATAGTGGAGATCAATTTTTATATAAAAATGCATAGTGGAGATCAATATTATATAAAAGTTCATAGTGGAGATCAATTTTATATAAAAGTGCACAGTGGAGATGAATTTTATATAAAAGTGCACAGTGGAGATCAATTTTATATAAAATTGCATAGTGGAGATCAATTTTATATAAAAGTGCATAGTGGAGATCAATTTTATATAAAAGTGCATAGTGGAGATCAATTTTATATAAAAGTGCACAGTGGAGATCAATTTTATATATAATTGCATAGTGGAGATCAATTTTTATATAAAAATGCATAGTGGAGATCAATTTTATATAAAAGTGCATAGTGGAGATCAATTTTATATAAAAGTGCATAGTGGAGATCAATTTTTATAAAAAAATGCGTAGTGGAGATCAATTTTATATAAAAGTGCATAGTGGAGATCAATTTTATATAAAAGTTCATAGTGGAGATCAAGTTTACATAAAAGTGCACAGTGGAGATCAATTTTATTTAAAATTGCATAGTGGAGAACAATTTTATATAAAAGTGCATAGTGGAGATCAATTTTTATATAAAAATGCATATTGGAGATCAAGTTTATATAAAAGTGCACAGTGGAGATCAATTTTATATAAAATTGCATAGTGGAGAACAATTTTATATAAAAGTGCATAGTGGAGATCAATTTTATATAAAAGTTCATAGTGGAGATGAATTTTATATAAAAGTGCACAGTGGAGATCAATTTTATATAAAATTGCATAGTGGAGAACAATTTTATATAAAAGTTCATAGTGGAGATCAAGTTTATATAAAAGAGCACAGTGGAGATCAATTTTATATAAAATTGCATAGTGGAGAACAATTTTATATAAAAGTGCATAGTGGAGATCAATTTTTATATAAAAATGCATAGTGGAGAACAATTTTATATAAAAGTGCATAGTGGAGATCAATTTTGTATAAAAGTTCATAGTGGAGATCAATTTTATATAAAATTGTATAGTGGAGAACAATTTTATATAAAAGTGCATAGTGGAGATCAATTTTTATATAAAAATGCATAGTGGAGATCAATTTTATATAAAAGTGCACAGTGGAGATCAATTTTATATAAAAGTGCACAGTGGAGATCAATTTTATATAAAAGTTCATAATGGAGATCAATTTTATATAAAAGTGCACAGTGGAGATCAATTTTATATAAAATTGCATAGTGGAGAACAATTTTATATAAAAGTGCATAGTGGAGATCAATTTTATATAAAAGTGCATAGTGGAGATCAATTTTATATAAAAGTGCACAGTGGAGATCAATTTTATATAAAAGTTCATAGTGGAGATCAAGTTTATATAAAAGAGCACAGTGGAGATCAATTTTATATAAAATTGCATAGTGGAGAACAATTTTATATAAAAGTGCATAGTGGAGATCAATTTTTATATAAAAATGCATAGTGGAGAACAATTTTATATAAAAGTGCATAGTGGAGATCAATTTTGTATAAAAGTTCATAGTGGAGATCAATTTTATATAAAAGTGCACAGTGGAAATCAATTTTATATAAAAGTGCACAGTGGAGATCAATTTTATATAAAATTGTATAGTGGAGAACAATTTTATATAAAAGTGCATAGTGGAGATCAATTTTTATATAAAAATGCATAGTGGAGATCAATTTTATATAAAAGTGCACAGTGGAGATCAATTTTATATAAAAGTGCACAGTGGAGATCAATTTTATATAAAAGTTCATAGTGGAGATCAATTTTATATAAAAGTGCACAGTGGAGATCAATTTTATATAAAATTGCATAGTGGAGAACAATTTTATATAAAAGTGCATAGTGGAGATCAATTTTTATATAAAAATGCATAGTGGAGATCAATTTTGTTTAAAAGTGCACAGTGGAGATCAATTTTATGTAAAATTGCATAGTGGAGATCAATTTTATATAAAAGTGCATAGTGGAGATCAATCTTATATAAAAGTGCATAGTGGAGATCAATTTTATATAAAAGTGCACAGTGGAGATCAATTTTATATAAAAGTTCATAGTGGAGATCAATTTTATATAAAAGTGCATAGTGGAGATCAATTTTTATATAAAAATGCATAGTGGAGATCAATTTTATATAAAAGTGCATAGTGGAGATCAATTTTATATAAAAGTGCATAGTGGAGATCAATTTTTATATAAAAATGCATAGTGGAGAACAATTTTATATAAAAGTGCATAGTGGAGATCAATTTTTATATAAAAATGCATAGTGGAGAACAATTTTATATAAAAGTTCATAGTGGAGATCAATTTTATATAAAAGTGCATAGTGGAGATCAATTTTATATAAAAGTGCACAGTGGAGATCAATTTTATATAAAAGTTCATAGTGGAGATCAATTTTATATTAAAGTGCATAGTGGAGATCAATTTTTATATAAAAATGCATAGTGGAGATCAATTTTATATAAAAGTGCATAGTGGAGATCAATTTTATATAAAAGTGCATAGTGGAGATCAATTTTTATATAAAAATGCATAGTGGAGATCAATTTTATATAAAAGTGCATAGTGGAGATCAATTTTATATAAAAGTGCACAGTGGAGATCAATTTTATATAAAAGTTCATAGTGGAGATCAATTTTATATAAAAGTGCATAGTGGAGATCAATTTTTATATAAAAATGCATAGTGGAGATCAATTTTATATAAAAGTGCATAGTGGAGATCAATTTTATATAAAAGTGCATAGTGGAGATCAATTTTTATATAAAAATGCATAGTGGAGATCAATTTTATATAAAAGTGCATAGTGGAGATCAATTTTATATAAAAGTTCATAGTGGAGATCAAGTTTATATAAAAGTGCACAGTGGAGATCAATTTTATATAAAATTGCATTGTGGAGAACAATTTTATATAAAAGTGTATAGTGGAGATCAATTTTATATAAAAGTTCATAGTGGAGATCAATTTTATATAAAAGTGCACAGTGGAGATCAATTTTATATAAAAGTGCACAGTGGAGATCAATTTTATATGAAATTGCATAGTGGAGATCAATTTTATAAAAAAGTCCATAGTGGAGATCAATTTTTATATAAAAATGCATAGTGGAGATCAATTTTATATAAAAGTTCATAGTGGAGATCAATTTTATATAAAAGTGCACAGTGGAGATCAATTTTATATAAAAGTGCACAGTGGAGATCAATTTTATATATAATTGCATAGTGGAGATCAATTTTTATATAAAAATGCATAGTGGAGATCAATTTTATATAAAAGTGCATAGTGGAGATCAATTTTATATAAAAGTGCATAGTGGAGATCAATTTTATATAAAAGTTCATAGTGGAGATGAATTTTATATAAAAGTGCACAGTGAAGATCAATTTTTATATAAAAATGCATAGTGGAGAACAATTTTATATAAAAGTGCATAGTGGAGATCAATTTTTATATAAAAATGCATAGTGGAGATCAATTTTATATAAAAGTCCATAGTGGAGATCAATTTTTATATAAAAATGCATAGTGGAGATCAATTTTATATAAAAGTGCACAGTGGAGATCAATTTTATATAAAATTGCACAGTGGAGATCAATTTTATATAAAATTGCATAGTGGAGAACAATTTTATATAAAAGTGCATAGTGGAGATAAATTTTTATATAAAAATGCATAGTGGAGATCAATTTTATATAAAAGTGCACAGTGGAGATCAATTTTATATAAAAGTGCACAGTGGAGATCAATTTTATATAAAAGTTCATAGTGGAGATCAATTTTATATAAATGTGCATAGTGGAGAACAATTTTATATAAAAGTGCATAGTGGAGATCAATTTTTATATAAAAATGCATAGTGGAGATCAATTTTATATAAATGTGCACAGTGGAGATCAATTTTATATAAAATTGCATAGTGGAGAACAATTTTATATAAAAGTGCATAGTGGAGATCAATTTTTATATAAAAATGCATAGTGGAGATCAATTTTATATAAAAGTGCACAGTGGAGATCAATTTTATATAAAATTGCATAGTGGAGATCAATTTTATATAAAAGTGCATAGTGGAGATCAATTTTATATAGAAGTGCATAGTGGAGATCAATTTTATATAAAAGTGCACAGTGGAGATCAATTTTATATAAAAGTGCATAGTGGAGATCAATTTTATATAAAAGTGCATAGTGGAGATCAATTTTTATATAAAAATGCATAGTGGAGATCAATTTTATATAAAAGTGCACAGTGGAGATCAATTTTATATAAAATTGCATAGTGGAGAACAATTTTATATAAAAGTGCATAGTGGAGATCAATTTTTATATAAAAATGCATAGCGGAGATCAATTTTATATAAAAGTGCACAGTGGAGATCAATTTTATATAAAAGTGCACAGTGGAGATCAATTTTATATAAAAGTTCATAGTGGAGATCAATTTTATATAAAAGTGCACAGTGGAGATCAATTTTATATAAAATTGCATAGTGGAGAACAATTTTATATAAAAGTGCATAGTGGAGATCAATTTTTATATAAAAATGCATAGTGGAGATCAATTTTATATAAAAGTGCACAGTGGAGATCAATTTTATATAAAAGTTTATAGTGGAGATCAATTTTATATAAAAGTGCACAGTGGAGATCAATTTTATATAAAATTGCATAGTGGAGAACAATTTTATATAAAAGTGCATAGTGGAGATCAATTTTTATATAAAAATGCATAGTGGAGATCAATTTTATATAAAAGTGCACAGTGGAGATCAATTTTATATAAAATTGCATAGTGGAGATCAATTTTATATAAAAGTGCATAGTGGAGATCAATTTTATATAAAAGTTCATGGTGGAGATCAATTTTATATAAAAGTGCACAGTGGAGATCAATTTTATATAAAAATGCACAGTAGTTATCAATTTTGTATAAAAATGCATAGTGAAGATCAATTTTATATAAAAGTGCATAGTGGAGATCAATTATTAGAAAAAGTGCATAGTGGAGATCAATTTTATATAAAATTGCATAGTGGAGAACAATTTTATATAAAAGTGCATAGTGGAGATCAATTTTTCTATAAAAATGCATAGTGGAGATCAATTTTATATAAAAGAGCACAGTGGAGATCAATTTTATATAAAATTGCACAGTGGAGATCAATTTTATATAAAAGTGTACAGTGGAGATCAATTTTATATAAAATTGCATAGTGGAGATCAATTTTATATAAAAGTGCATAGTGAAGATCAATTTTATATAAAAGTGCATAGTGGAGATCAGTTTTATATAAAAGTGCACAGTGGAGATCAATTTTATATAAAATTGCATAGTGGAGAACAATTTTAGATAAAAGTGCATAGTGGAGATCAATTTTTATATAAAAATGCATAGTGGAGATCAATTTTATATAAAATTGCATAGTGGAGATCAATTTTATATAAAAGTGCATAGTGGAGATCAATTTTTATATAAAAATGCATAGTGGAGATCAATTTCATATAAAAGTGCATAGTGGAGATCAATTTTATATAAAAGTTCATAGTGGAGATCAAGTTTATATAAAAGTGCACAGTGGAGATCAATTTTATATAAAATTGCATAGTGGAGAACAATTTTATATAAAAGTGCATAGTGGAGATCAATTTTTATATACAAATGCATAGTGGAGATCAAGTTTATATAAAAGTGCACAGTGGAGATCAATTTTATATAAAATTGCGTAGTGGAGAACATTTTTATATAAAAGTGCATAGTGGAGATCAATTTTATATAAAAGTTCATAGTGGAGATCAATTTTATATAAAAGTGCACAGTGGAGATGAATTTTATATAAAAGTGCACAGTGGAGATCAATTTTATATAAAATTGCATAGTGGAGATCAATTTTATATAAAAGTGCATAGTGGAGATCAATTTTATATAAAAGTGCATAGTGGAGATCAATTTTATATAAAAGTGCACAGTGGAGATCAATTTTATATAAAATTGCATAGTGGAGAACAATTTTATATAAAAGTTCATAGTGGAGATCAATTTTATATAAAAGTGCACAGTGGAGATCAATTTTATATAAAATTGCATAGCGGAGATCAATTTTATATAAAAATGCATAGTGGAGATCAATTTTTATATAAAAATGCATAGTGGAGAACAATTTTATATAAAAGTGCATAGTGGAGATCAATTTTATATAAAAGTTCATAGTGGAGATCAATTTTATATAAAAGTGCACAGTGGAGGTCAATTTTATATAAAAGTGCACAGTGGAGATCAATTTTATATAAAATTGCATAGTGGAGATCAATTTTATATAAAAGTGCATAGTGGAGATCAATTTTTATATAAAAGTGCATAGTGGAGAACAATTTTATATAAAAGTGCATAGTGGAGATCAATTTTATATAAAAGTTCATAGTGGAGATCAATTTTATATAAAAGTGCACAGTGGAGATCAATTTTATATAAAAGTGCACAGTGGAGATCAATTTTATATAAAATTGCATAGTGGAGATCAATTTTATATAAAAGTGCATAGTGGAGATCAATTTTATATAAAAGTGCAAAGTGGAGATCAATTTTTATATAAAAATGCATAGTGGAGAACAATTTTATATAAAAGTGCATAGTGGAGATCAATTTTATATAAAAGTTCATAGTGGAGATCAATTTTATATAAAAGTGCACAGTGGAGATCAATTTTATATAAAATTGCATAGTGGAGAACAATTTTATATAAAAGTGCATAGTGGAGATCAATTTTTATATAAAAATGCATAGTGGAGATCAATTTTTTATAAAAAATTGCATAGTGGAGAACAATTTTATATAAAAGTGCATAGTGGAGATCAATGTTTATATAAAAATGCATAGTGGAGATCAATATTATATAAAAGTGCACAGTGGAGATCAATTTTATATAAAAATGCACAGTGGATATCAATTTTGTATAAAAATGCATAGTGAAGATCAATTTTATATAAAAGTGCATAGTGGAGATCAATTATTAGAAAAAGTGCATAGTGGAGATCAATTTTATCTAAAATTGCATAGTGGAGAACAATTTTATATAAAAGTGCATAGTGGAGATCAATTTTTATATAAAAATGCATAGTGGAGATCAATTTTATATAAAAGAGCACAGTGGAGATCAATTTTATATAAAAGTTCATAGTGGAGATCAATTTTATATAAAAGTGCACAGTGGAGATCAATTTTATATAAAATTGCATAGTGGAGAACAATTTTATATAAAAGTGCATAGTGGAGATCAATTTTTATATAAAAATGCATAGTGGAGATCAATTTTATATAAAAGTTCATAGTGGAGATCAATTTTATATAAAAGTGCATAGTGGAGATCAATTTTATATAAAAGTGCACAGTGGAGATCAATTTTATATAAAATTGCATAGTGGAGAACAATTTTATATAAAAGTTCATAGTGGAGATTAATTTTATATAAAAGTGCATAGTGGAGATCAATTTTATATAAAATTGCACAGTGGAGATCAATTTTATATAAAATTGCATAGTGGAGATCAATTTTTATATAAAAATGCATAGTGGAGAACAATTTTATATAAAAGTACATAGTGGAGATCAATTTTATATAAAAGTTCATAGTGGAGATCAATTTTATATAAAAGTGCACAGTGGAGATCAATTTTATATAAAAGTGCACAGTGGAGATCAATTTTATATAAAATTGCATAGTGGAGAACAATTTTATATAAAAGTGCATAGTGGAGATCAATTTTATATAAAAGTTCATAGTGGAGATCAATTTTATATAAAAGTGCACAGTGGAGATCAATTTTATATAAAATTGCATAGTGGAGAACAATTTTATATAAAAGTGCATAGTGGAGATCAATTTTATATAAAAGTGCACAGTGGAGATAAATTTTATATAAAATTGCATAGTGGAGAACAATTTTATATAAAATTGCATAGTGGAGATCAATTTTATATAAAAGTTCATAGTGGAGATCAATTTTATATAAAAGTGCACAGTGGAGATCAATTTTTATATAAAATTGCATAGTGGAGAACAATTTTATATAACAGTGCATAGTGGAGATCAATTTTATAAAAAAGTTCATAGTGGAGATCAATTTTATATAAAAGTGCACAGTGGAGATCAATTTTATATAAAATTGCATAGTGGAGAACAATTTTATATAAAAGTGCATAGTGGAGATCAATTTTTATATAAAAATGCATAGTGGAGATCAATTTTATATAAAAGTGCACAGTTGAGATCAATTTTATATAAAATTGCATAGTGGAGAACAATTTTATATAAAAGTGCATAGTGGAGATCAATTTTTATATAAAAATGCATAGTGGAGATCAATTTTATATAAAAGTGCACAGTGGAGATCAATTTTATATAAAATTGCATAGTGGAGAACAATTTTATATAAAAGTGCATAGTGGAGATCAATTTTTATATAAAAATGCATAGTGGAGATCAATTTTATATAAAAGTGCACAGTGGAGATCAATTTTATATAAAATTGCATAGTGGAGAACAATTTTTTATAAAAGTGCATAGTGGAGATCAATTTTTATATAAAAATGCATATTGGAGATCAAGTTGATATAAAAGTGCACAGTGGAGATCAATTTTATATAAAATTGCATAGTGGAAAACAATTTTATATAAAAGTGCACAGTGGAGATCAATTTTATATAAAATTGCATAGTGGAGAACAATTTTATATAAAAGTGCATAGTGGAGATCAATTTTTATATAAAAATGCATAGTGGAGATCAATTTTATATAAAAGTGCACAGTGGAGATCAATTTTATATAAAATTGCATAGTGGAGATCAATTTTATATAAAAGTGCATAGTGGAGATCAATTTTATATAAAAGTTCATAGTGGAGATCAATTTTATATAAAAGTGCACAGTGGAGATCAATTTTATATAAAAGTGCACAGTGGAGATCAATTTTATATGAAATTGCATAGTGGAGATCAATTTTATAAAAAAGTCCATAGTGGAGATCAATTTTTATATAAAAATGCATAGTGGAGATCAATATTATATAAAAGTTCATAGTGGAGATCAATTTTATATAAAAGTGCACAGTGGAGATCAATTTTATATAAAAGTGCACAGTGGAGATCAATTTTATATATAATTGCATAGTGGAGATCAATTTTATATAAAAGTGCATAGTGGAGATCAATTTTATATAAAAGTTCATAGTGGAGATGAATTTTATATAAAAGTGCACAGTGAAGATCAATTTTTATATAAAAATGCATAGTGGAGAACAATTTTATATAAAAGTGCATAGTGGAGATCAATTTTTATATAAAAATGCATAGTGGAGATCAATTTTATATAAAAGTCCATAGTGGAGATCAATTTTTATATAAAAATGCATAGTGGAGATCAATTTTATATAAAAGTTCATAGTGGAGATCAATTTTATATAAAAGTGCACAGTGGAGATCAATTTTATATAAAAGTGCACAGTGGAGATCAATTTTATATATAATTGCATAGTGGAGATCAATTTTTTTATAAAAATGCATAGTGGAGATCAATTTTATATAAAAGTGCATAGTGGAGATCAATTTTATATAAAAGTGCATAGTGGAGTTCAATTTTTATATAAAAATGCATAGTGGAGATCAATTTTATATAAAAGTGCATAGTGGAGATAAATTTTATATAAAAATGCACAGTGGAGATCAATTTTATATAAAATTGCATAGTGGAGAACAATTTTATATAAAAGTGCATAGTGGAGATCAATTTTATATAAAAGTTCATAGTGGAGATGAATTTTATATAAAAGTGCACAGTGGAGATCAATTTTATATAAAATTGCATAGTGGAGAACAATTTTATATAAAAGTTCACAGTGGAGATCAAGTTTATATAAAAGTGCACAGTGGAGATCAATTTTATATAAAATTGCATAGTGGAGAACAATTTTATATAAAAGTGCATAGTGGAGATCAATTTTTATATAAAAATGCATAGTGGAGAACAATTTTATATAAAAGTGCATAGTGGAGATCAATTTTGTATAAAAGTTCATAGTGGAGATCAATTTTATATAAAAGTGCACAGTGGAAATCAATTTTATATAAAAGTGCACAGTGGAGATCAATTTTATATAAAATTGCATAGTGGAGAACAATTTTATATAAAAGTGCATAGTGGAGATAAATTTTTATATAAAAATGCATAGTGGAGATCAATTTTATATAAAAGTGCACAGTGGAGATCAATTTTATATAAAAGTGCACAGTGGAGATCAATTTTATATAAAAGTTCATAGTGGAGATCAATTTTATATAAATGTGCACAGTGGAGATCAATTTTATATAAAATTGCATAGTGGAGAACAATTTTATATAAAAGTGCATAGTGGAGATCAATTTTTATATAAAAATGCATAGTGGAGATCAATTTTATATAAAAGTGCACAGTGGAGATCAATTTTATATAAAATTGCATAGTGGAGATCAATTTTATATAAAAGTGCATAGTGGAGATCAATTTTATATAAAAGTGCATAGTGGAGATCAATTTTATATAAAAGTGCACAGTGGAGATCAATTTTATATAAAAGTGCACAGTGGAGATCAATTTTATATAAAAGTTCATAGTGGAGATCAATTTTATATAAAAGTGCACAGTGGAGATCCAATTTATATAAAATTGCATAGTGGAGAACAATTTTATATAAAAGTGCATAGTGGAGATCAATTTTTATATAAAAATGCATAGTGGAGATCAATTTTATATAAAAGTGCACAGTGGAGATCAATTTTATATAAAAGTTTATAGTGGAGATCAATTTTATATAAAAGTGCACAGTGGAGATCAATTTTATATAAAATTGCATAGTGGAGAACAATTTTATATAAAAGTGCATAGTGGAGATCAATTTTTATATAAAAATGCATAGTGGAGATCAATTTTATATAAAAGTGCACAGTGGAGATCAATTTTATATAAAATTGCATAGTGGAGATCAATTTTATAAAAAAGTCCATAGTGGAGATCAATTTTTATATAAAAATGCATAGTGGAGATCAATTTTATAAAAAAGTTCATAGTGGAGATCAATTTTATATAAAAGTGCACAGTGGAGATCAATTTTATATAAAAATGCACAGTGGAGATCAATTTTATATATAATTGCATAGTGGAGATCAATTTTATATAAAAGTGCATAGTGGAGATCAATTTTATATAAAAGTTCATAGTGGAGATGAATTTTATATAAAAGTGCACAGTGAAGATCAATTTTTATATAAAAATGCATAGTGGAGAACAATTTTATATAAAAGTGCATAGTGGAGATCAATTTTTATATAAAAATGCATAGTGGAGATCAATTTTATATAAAAGTCCATAGTGGAGATCAATTTTTATATAAAAATGCATAGTGGAGATCAATTTTATATAAAAGTTCATAGTGGAGATCAATTTTATATAAAAGTGCACAGTGGAGATCAATTTTATATAAAAGTGCACAGTGGAGATCAATTTTATATATAATTGCATAGTGGAGATCAATTTTTATATAAAAATGCATAGTGGAGATCAATTTTATATAAAAGTGCATAGTGGAGATCAATTTTATATAAAAGTGCATAGTGGAGTTCAATTTTTATATAAAAATGCATAGTGGAGATCAATTTTATATAAAAGTGCATAGTGGAGATCAATTTTATATAAAAATGCACAGTGGAGATCAATTTTATATAAAATTGCATAGTGGAGAACAATTTTATATAAAAGTGCATAGTGGAGATCAATTTTATATAAAAGTTCATAGTGGAGATGAATTTTATATAAAAGTGCACAGTGGAGATCAATTTTATATAAAATTGCATAGTGGAGAACAATTTTATATAAAAGTGCATAGTGGAGATCAATTTTTATATAAAAATGCATAGTGGAGATCAATTTTATATAAAAGTTCATAGTGGAGATCAATTTTATATAAAAGTGCATAGTGGAGATCAATTTTATATAAAAGTGCACAGTGGAGATCAATTTTATATAAAATTGCATAGTGGAGATCAATTTTATATAAAAGTTCATAGTGGAGATCAATTTTATATAAAAGTGCACAGTGGAGATCAATTTTATATAAAAGTGCACAGTGGAGATCAATTTTATATAAAATTGCATAGTGGAGAACAATTTTATATAAAAGTGCATAGTGGAGATCAATTTTATATAAAAGTTCATAGTGGAGATCAATTTTATATAAAAGTGCACAGTGGAGATCAATTTTATATAAAATTGCATAGTGGAGAACAATTTTATATAAAAGTGCATAGTGGAGATCAATTTTATATAAAAGTGCACAGTGGAGATAAATTTTATATAAAATTGCATAGTGGAGAACAATTTTATATAAAATTGCATAGTGGAGATCAATTTTATATAAAAGTTCATAGTGGAGATCAATTTTATATAAAAGTGCACAGTGGAGATCAATTTTTATATAAAATTGCATAGTGGAGAACAATTTTATATAACAGTGCATAGTGGAGATCAATTTTTATATAAAAATGCATAGTGGAGATCAATTTTATATAAAAGTGCATAGTGGAGATCAATTTTATATAAAAGTTCATAGTGGAGATCAATTTTATATAAAAGTGCACAGTGGAGATCAATTTTATATAAAATTGCATAGTGGAGAACAATTTTATATAAAAGTGCATAGTGGAGATCAATTTTTATATAAAAATGCATAGTGGAGATCAATTTTATATAAAAGTGCACAGTGGAGATCAATTTTATATAAAATTGCATAGTGGAGAACAATTTTATATAAAAGTGCATAGTGGAGATCAATTTTTATATAAAAATGCATAGTGGAGATCAATTTTATATAAAAGTGCACAGTGGAGATCAATTTTATATAAAATTTCATAGTGGAGAACAATTTTATATAAAAGTGCATAGTGGAGATCAATTTTTATATAAAAATGCATAGTGGAGATCAATTTTATATAAAAGTGCACAGTGGAGATCAATTTTATATAAAATTGCATAGTGGAGAACAATTTTATATAAAAGTGCATAGTGGAGATCAATTTTTATATAAAAATGCATATTGGAGATCAAGTTTATATAAAAGTGCACAGTGGAGATCAATTTTATATAAAATTGCATAGTGGAAAACAATTTTATATAAAAGTGCACAGTGGAGATCAATTTTATATAAAATTGCATAGTGGAGAACAATTTTATATAAAAGTGCATAGTGGAGATCAATTTTTATATAAAAATGCATAGTGGAGATCAATTTTATATAAAAGTGCACAGTGGAGATCAATTTTATATAAAATTGCATAGTGGAGATCAATTTTATATAAAAGTGCATAGTGGAGATCAATTTTATATAAAAGTTCATAGTGGAGATCAATTTTATAAAAAAGTCCATAGTGGAGATCAATTTTTATATAAAAATGCATAGTGGAGATCAATTTTATATAAAAGTTCATAGTGGAGATCAATTTTATATAAAAGTGCACAGTGGAGATCAATTTTATATAAAAGTGCACAGTGGAGATCAATTTTATATATAATTGCATAGTGGAGATCAATTTTATATAAAAGTGCATAGTGGAGATCAATTTTATATAAAAGTTCATAGTGGAGATGAATTTTATATAAAAGTGCACAGTGAAGATCAATTTTTATATAAAAATGCATAGTGGAGAACAATTTTATATAAAAGTGCATAGTGGAGATCAATTTTTATATAAAAATGCATAGTGGAGATCAATTTTATATAAAAGTGCATAGTGGAGATCAATTTTATATAAAATTGCATAGTGGAGAACAATTTTATATAAAAGTGCATAGTGGAGATAAATTTTTATATAAAAATGCATAGTGGAGATCAATTTTATATAAAAGTGCACAGTGGAGATCAATTTTATATAAAAGTGCACAGTGGAGATCAATTTTATATAAAAGTTCATAGTGGAGATCAATTTTATATAAATGTGCACAGTGGAGATCAATTTTATATAAAATTGCATAGTGGAGAACAATTTTATATAAAAGTGCATAGTGGAGATCAATTTTTATATAAAAATGCATAGTGGAGATCAATTTTATATAAAAGTGCACAGTGGAGATCAATTTTATATAAAATTGCATAGTGGAGATCAATTTTATATAAAAGTGCATAGTGGAGATCAATTTTATATAAAAGTGCATAGTGGAGATCAATTTTATATAAAAGTGCACAGTGGAGATCAATTTTATATAAAAGTGCATAGTGGAGATCAATTTTATATAAAAGTGCATAGTGGAGATCAATTTTTATATAAAAATGCATAGTGGAGATCAATTTTATATAAAAGTGCATAGTGGAGATCAATTTTATATAAAAGTGCACAGTGGAGATCAATTTTATATAAAATTCATAGTGGAGATCAATTTTATATAAAAGTGCACAGTGGAGATCAATTTTATATAAAATTGCATAGTGGAGAACAATTTTATATAAAAGTGCATAGTGGAGATCAATTTTTATATAAAAATGCATAGTGGAGATCAATTTTATATAAATTGCATAGTGGAGAACAATTTTATATAAAAGTGCATAGTGGAGATCAATGTTTATATAAAAATGCATAGTGGAGATCAATTTTATATAAAAGTGCACAGTGGAGATCAATTTTATATAAAAATGCACAGTAGTTATCAATTTTGTATAAAAATGCATAGTGAAGATCAATTTTATATAAAAGTGCATAGTGGAGATCAATTATTAGAAAAAGTGCATAGTGGAGATCAATTTTATATAAAATTGCATAGTGGAGAACAATTTTATATAAAAGTGCATAGTGGAGATCAATTTTATATAAAATTGCATAGTGGAGAACAATTTTATATAAAAGTGCATAGTGGAGATCAATTTTTATATAAAAATGCATAGTGGAGATCAATTTTATATAAAAGTGCACAGTGGAGATCAATTTTATATAAAATTGCATAGTGGAGATCAATTTTATATAAAAGTGCATAGTGGAGATCAATTTTATATAAAAGTTCATAGTGGAGATCAATTTTATATAAAAGTGCACAGTGGAGATCAATTTTATATAAAAGTGCACAGTGGAGATCAATTTTATATGAAATTGCATAGTGGAGATCAATTTTATAAAAAAGTCCATAGTGGAGATCAATTTTTATATAAAAATGCATAGTGGAGATCAATTTTATATAAAAGTTCATAGTGGAGATCAATTTTATATAAAAGTGCACAGTGGAGATCAATTTTATATAAAAGTGCACAGTGGAGATCAATTTTATATATAATTGCATAGTGGAGATCAATTTTACATAAAAGTGCATAGTGGAGATCAATTTTATATAAAAGTTCATAGTGGAGATGAATTTTATATAAAAGTGCACAGTGAAGATCAATTTTTATATAAAAATGCATAGTGGAGAACAATTTTATATAAAAGTGCATAGTGGAGATCAATTTTTATATAAAAATGCATAGTGGAGATCAATTTTATATAAAAGTGCATAGTGGAGATCAATTTTATATAAAATTGCATAGTGGAGAACAATTTTATATAAAAGTGCATAGTGGAGATAAATTTTTATATAAAAATGCATAGTGGAGATCAATTTTATATAAAAGTGCACAGTGGAGATCAATTTTATATAAAAGTGCACAGTGGAGATCAATTTTATATAACAGTTCATAGTGGAGATCAATTTTATATAAATGTGCACAGTGGAGATCAATTTTATATAAAATTGCATAGTGGAGAACAATTTTATATAAAAGTGCATAGTGGAGATCAATTTTTATATAAAAATGCATAGTGGAGATCAATTTTATATAAAAGTGCACAGTGGAGATCAATTTTATATAAAATTGCATAGTGGAGATCAATTTTATATAAAAGTGCATAGTGGAGATCAATTTTATATAAAAGTGCATAGTGGAGATCAATTTTATATAAAAGTGCACAGTGGAGATCAATTTTATATAAAAGTGCATAGTGGAGATCAATTTTATATAAAAGTGCATAGTGGAGATCAATTTTTATATAAAAATGCATAGTGGAGATCAATTTTATATAAAAGTGCATAGTGGAGATCAATTTTATATAAAAGTGCACAGTGGAGATCAATTTTATATAAAATTCATAGTGGAGATCAATTTTATATAAAAGTGCACAGTGGAGATCAATTTTATATAAAATTGCATAGTGGAGAACAATTTTATATAAAAGTGCATAGTGGAGATCAATTTTTATATAAAAATGCATAGTGGAGATCAATTTTATATAAATTGCATAGTGGAGAACAATTTTATATAAAAGTGCATAGTGGAGATCAATGTTTATATAAAAATGCATAGTGGAGATCAATTTTATATAAAAGTGCACAGTGGAGATCAATTTTATATAAAAATGCACAGTAGTTATCAATTTTGTATAAAAATGCATAGTGAAGATCAATTTTATATAAAAGTGCATAGTGGAGATCAATTATTAGAAAAAGTGCATAGTGGAGATCAATTTTATATAAAATTGCATAGTGGAGAACAATTTTATATAAAAGTGCATAGTGGAGATCAATTTTTATATAAAAATGCATAGTGGAGATCAATTTTATATAAAAGTGCACAGTGGAGATCAATTTTATATAAAATTGCATAGTGGAGAACAATTTTATATAAAAGTGCATAGTGGAGATCAATTTTTATATAAAAATGCATAGTGGAGATCAATTTTATATAAAAGTGCACAGTGGAGATCAATTTTATATAAAATTGCATAGTGGAGAACAATTTTATATAAAAGTGCATAGTGGAGATCAATTTTTATATAAAAATGCATATTGGAGATCAAGTTTATATAAAAGTGCACAGTGGAGATCAATTTTATATAAAATTGCATAGTGGAAAACAATTTTATATAAAAGTGCACAGTGGAGATCAATTTTATATAAAATTGCATAGTGGAGAACAATTTTATATAAAAGTGCATAGTGGAGATCAATTTTTATATAAAAATGCATAGTGGAGATCAATTTTATATAAAAGTGCACAGTGGAGATCAATTTTATATAAAATTGCATAGTGGAGATCAATTTTATATAAAAGTGCATAGTGGAGATCAATTTTATATAAAAGTTCATAGTGGAGATCAATTTTATATAAAAGTGCACAGTGGAGATCAATTTTATATAAAAGTGCACAGTGGAGATCAATTTTATATGAAATTGCATAGTGGAGATCAATTTTATAAAAAAGTCCATAGTGGAGATCAATTTTTATATAAAAATGCATAGTGGAGATCAATTTTATATAAAAGTTCATAGTGGAGATCAATTTTATATAAAAGTGCACAGTGGAGATCAATTTTATATAAAAGTGCACAGTGGAGATCAATTTTATATATAATTGCATAGTGGAGATCAATTTTATATAAAAGTGCATAGTGGAGATCAATTTTATATAAAAGTTCATAGTGGAGATGAATTTTATATAAAAGTGCACAGTGAAGATCAATTTTTATATAAAAATGCATAGTGGAGAACAATTTTATATAAAAGTGCATAGTGGAGATCAATTTTTATATAAAAATGCATAGTGGAGATCAATTTTATATAAAAGTGCATAGTGGAGATCAATTTTATATAAAATTGCATAGTGGAGAACAATTTTATATAAAAGTGCATAGTGGAGATAAATTTTTATATAAAAATGCATAGTGGAGATCAATTTTATATAAAAGTGCACAGTGGAGATCAATTTTATATAAAAGTGCACAGTGGAGATCAATTTTATATAAAAGTTCATAGTGGAGATCAATTTTATATAAATGTGCACAGTGGAGATCAATTTTATATAAAATTGCATAGTGGAGAACAATTTTATATAAAAGTGCATAGTGGAGATCAATTTTTATATAAAAATGCATAGTGGAGATCAATTTTATATAAAAGTGCACAGTGGAGATCAATTTTATATAAAATTGCATAGTGGAGATCAATTTTATATAAAAGTGCATAGTGGAGATCAATTTTATATAAAAGTGCATAGTGGAGATCAATTTTATATAAAAGTGCACAGTGGAGATCAATTTTATATAAAAGTGCATAGTGGAGATCAATTTTATATAAAAGTGCATAGTGGAGATCAATTTTTATATAAAAATGCATAGTGGAGATCAATTTTATATAAAAGTGCATAGTGGAGATCAATTTTATATAAAAGTGCACAGTGGAGATCAATTTTATATAAAATTCATAGTGGAGATCAATTTTATATAAAAGTGCACAGTGGAGATCAATTTTATATAAAATTGCATAGTGGAGAACAATTTTATATAAAAGTGCATAGTGGAGATCAATTTTTATATAAAAATGCATAGTGGAGATCAATTTTATATAAATTGCATAGTGGAGAACAATTTTATATAAAAGTGCATAGTGGAGATCAATGTTTATATAAAAATGCATAGTGGAGATCAATTTTATATAAAAGTGCACAGTGGAGATCAATTTTATATAAAAATGCACAGTAGTTATCAATTTTGTATAAAAATGCATAGTGAAGATCAATTTTATATAAAAGTGCATAGTGGAGATCAATTATTAGAAAAAGTGCATAGTGGAGATCAATTTTATATAAAATTGCATAGTGGAGAACAATTTTATATAAAAGTGCATAGTGGAGATCAATTTTATATAAAATTGCATAGTGGAGAACAATTTTATATAAAAGTGCATAGTGGAGATCAATTTTTATATAAAAATGCATAGTGGAGATCAATTTTATATAAAAGTGCACAGTGGAGATCAATTTTATATAAAATTGCATAGTGGAGATCAATTTTATATAAAAGTGCATAGTGGAGATCAATTTTATATAAAAGTTCATAGTGGAGATCAATTTTATATAAAAGTGCACAGTGGAGATCAATTTTATATAAAAGTGCACAGTGGAGATCAATTTTATATGAAATTGCATAGTGGAGATCAATTTTATAAAAAAGTCCATAGTGGAGATCAATTTTTATATAAAAATGCATAGTGGAGATCAATTTTATATAAAAGTTCATAGTGGAGATCAATTTTATATAAAAGTGCACAGTGGAGATCAATTTTATATAAAAGTGCACAGTGGAGATCAATTTTATATATAATTGCATAGTGGAGATCAATTTTACATAAAAGTGCATAGTGGAGATCAATTTTATATAAAAGTTCATAGTGGAGATGAATTTTATATAAAAGTGCACAGTGAAGATCAATTTTTATATAAAAATGCATAGTGGAGAACAATTTTATATAAAAGTGCATAGTGGAGATCAATTTTTATATAAAAATGCATAGTGGAGATCAATTTTATATAAAAGTGCATAGTGGAGATCAATTTTATATAAAATTGCATAGTGGAGAACAATTTTATATAAAAGTGCATAGTGGAGATAAATTTTTATATAAAAATGCATAGTGGAGATCAATTTTATATAAAAGTGCACAGTGGAGATCAATTTTATATAAAAGTGCACAGTGGAGATCAATTTTATATAACAGTTCATAGTGGAGATCAATTTTATATAAATGTGCACAGTGGAGATCAATTTTATATAAAATTGCATAGTGGAGAACAATTTTATATAAAAGTGCATAGTGGAGATCAATTTTTATATAAAAATGCATAGTGGAGATCAATTTTATATAAAAGTGCACAGTGGAGATCAATTTTATATAAAATTGCATAGTGGAGATCAATTTTATATAAAAGTGCATAGTGGAGATCAATTTTATATAAAAGTGCATAGTGGAGATCAATTTTATATAAAAGTGCACAGTGGAGATCAATTTTATATAAAAGTGCATAGTGGAGATCAATTTTATATAAAAGTGCATAGTGGAGATCAATTTTTATATAAAAATGCATAGTGGAGATCAATTTTATATAAAAGTGCATAGTGGAGATCAATTTTATATAAAAGTGCACAGTGGAGATCAATTTTATATAAAATTCATAGTGGAGATCAATTTTATATAAAAGTGCACAGTGGAGATCAATTTTATATAAAATTGCATAGTGGAGAACAATTTTATATAAAAGTGCATAGTGGAGATCAATTTTTATATAAAAATGCATAGTGGAGATCAATTTTATATAAATTGCATAGTGGAGAACAATTTTATATAAAAGTGCATAGTGGAGATCAATGTTTATATAAAAATGCATAGTGGAGATCAATTTTATATAAAAGTGCACAGTGGAGATCAATTTTATATAAAAATGCACAGTAGTTATCAATTTTGTATAAAAATGCATAGTGAAGATCAATTTTATATAAAAGTGCATAGTGGAGATCAATTATTAGAAAAAGTGCATAGTGGAGATCAATTTTATATAAAATTGCATAGTGGAGAACAATTTTATATAAAAGTGCATAGTGGAGATCAATTTTTATATAAAAATGCATAGTGGAGATCAATTTTATATAAAAGAGCACAGTGGAGATCAATTTTATATAAAATTGCACAGTGGAGATCAATTTTATATAAAAGTGCACAGTGGAGATCAATTTTATATAAAATTGCATAGTGGAGATCAATTTTATATAAAAGTGCATAGTGAAGATCAATTTTATATAAAAGTGCATAGTGGAGATCAGTTTTATATAAAAGTGCACAGTGGAGATCAATTTTATATAAAATTGCATAGTGGAGAACAATTTTAGATAAAAGTGCATAGTGGAGATCAATTTTTATATAAAAATGCATAGTGGAGATCAATTTTATATAAAATTGCATAGTGGAGATCAATTTTATATAAAAGTGCATAGTGGAGATCAATTTTATATAAAAGTGCACAGTGGAGATCAATTTTATATAAAAGTGCACAGTGGAGATCAATTTTATATAAAATTGCATAGTGGAGATCAATTTTATATAAAAGTGCATAGTGGAGATCAATTTTATATAAAAGTGCAAAGTGGAGATCAATTTTTATATAAAAATGCATAGTGGAGAACAATTTTATATAAAAGTGCATAGTGGAGATCAATTTTATATAAAAGTTCATAGTTGAGATCAATTTTATATAAAAGTGCACAGTGGAGATCAATTTTATATAAAATTGCATAGTGGAGAACAATTTTATATAAAAGTGCATAGTGGAGATCAATTTTTATATAAAAATGCATAGTGGAGATCAATTTTATATAAAATTGCATAGTGGAGAACAATTTTATATAAAAGTGCATAGTGGAGATCAATGTTTATATAAAAATGCATAGTGGAGATCAATTTTATATAAAAGTGCACAGTGGAGATCAATTTTATATAAAAATGCACAGTGGATATCAATTTTGTATAAAAATGCATAGTGAAGATCAATTTTATATAAAAGTGCATAGTGGAGATCAATTATTAGAAAAAGTGCATAGTGGAGATCAATTTTATCTAAAATTGCATAGTGGAGAACAATTTTATATAAAAGTGCATAGTGGAGATCAATTTTTATATAAAAATGCATAGTGGAGATCAATTTTATATAAAAGAGCACAGTGGAGATCAATTTTATATAAAATTGCATAGTGGAGATCAATTTTATATAAAAGTGCATAGTGAAGATCAATTTTATATAAAAGTGCACAGTGGAGATCAATTTTATATAAAATTGCATAGTGGAGAACAATTTTATATAAAAGTGCATAGTGGAGATCAATTTTTATATAAAAATGCATAGTGGAGATCAATTTTATATAAAAGTGCACAGTGGAGATCAATTTTATATAAAATTGCATAGTGGAGAACAATTTTATATAAAAGTGCATAGTGGAGATCAATTTTTATATACAAATGCATAGTGGAGATCAAGTTTATATAAAAGTGCACAGTGGAGATCAATTTTATATAAAATTGCATAGTGGAGAACATTTTTATATAAAAGTGCATAGTGGAGATCAATTTTTATATAAAAATGCATAGTGGAGATCAATTTTATATAAAAGTTCATAGTGGAGATCAATTTTATATAAAAGTGCACAGTGGAGATGAATTTTATATAAAAGTGCACAGTGGAGATCAATTTTATATAAAATTGCATAGTGGAGATCAATTTTATATAAAAGTGCATAGTGGAGATCAATTTTATATAAAAGTGCATAGTGGAGATCAATTTTATATAAAAGTGCACAGTGGAGATCAATTTTATATAAAATTGCATAGTGGAGAACAATTTTATATAAAAGTTCATAGTGGAGATCAATTTTATATAAAAGTGCACAGTGGAGATCAATTTTATATAAAATTGCATAGCGGAGATCAATTTTATATAAAAATGCATAGTGGAGATCAATTTTTATATAAAAATGCATAGTGGAGAACAATTTTATATAAAAGTGCATAGTGGAGATCAATTTTATATAAAAGTGCATAGTGGAGATCAATTTTATATAAAAGTGCACAGTGGAGGTCAATTTTATATAAAAGTGCACAGTGGAGATCAATTTTATATAAAATTGCATAGTGGAGATCAATTTTATATAAAAGTGCATAGTGGAGATCAATTTTTATATAAAAGTGCATAGTGGAGAACAATTTTATATAAAAGTGCATAGTGGAGATCAATTTTATATAAAAGTTCATAGTGGAGATCAATTTTATATAAAAGTGCACAGTGGAGATCAATTTTATATAAAAGTGCACAGTGGAGATCAATTTTATATAAAATTGCATAGTGGAGATCAATTTTATATAAAAGTGCATAGTGGAGATCAATTTTATATAAAAGTGCAAAGTGGAGATCAATTTTTATATAAAAATGCATAGTGGAGAACAATTTTATATAAAAGTGCATAGTGGAGATCAATTTTATATAAAAGTTCATAGTGGAGATCAATTTTATATAAAAGTGCACAGTGGAGATCAATTTTATATAAAATTGCATAGTGGAGAACAATTTTATATAAAAGTGCATAGTGGAGATCAATTTTTATATAAAAATGCATAGTGGAGATCAATTTTATATAAAATTGCATAGTGGAGAACAATTTTATATAAAAGTGCATAGTGGAGATCAATGTTTATATAAAAATGCATAGTGGAGATCAATTTTATATAAAAGTGCACAGTGGAGATCAATTTTATATAAAAATGCACAGTGGATATCAATTTTGTATAAAAATGCATAGTGAAGATCAATTTTATATAAAAGTGCATAGTGGAGATCAATTATTAGAAAAAGTGCATAGTGGAGATCAATTTTATCTAAAATTGCATAGTGGAGAACAATTTTATATAAAAGTGCATAGTGGAGATCAATTTTTATATAAAAATGCATAGTGGAGATCAATTTTATATAAAAGAGCACAGTGGAGATCAATTTTATATAAAATTGCACAGTGGAGATCAATTTTATATAAAAGTGCACAGTGGAGATCAATTTTATATAAAATTGCATAGTGGAGATCAATTTTATATAAAAGTGCATAGTGAAGATCAATTTTATATAAAAGTGCATAGTGGAGATCAGTTTTATATAAAAGTGCACAGTGGAGATCAATTTTATATAAAATTGCATAGTGGAGAACAATTTTATATAAAAGTGCATAGTGGAGATCAATTTTTATATAAAAATGCATAGTGGAGATCAATTTTATATAAAATTGCATAGTGGAGATCAATTTTATATAAAAGTGCATAGTGGAGATCAATTTTTATATAAAAATGCATAGTGGAGATCAATTTCATATAAAAGTGCATAGTGGAGATCAATTTTATATAAAAGTTCATAGTGGAGATCAATTTTTATATAAAAATGCATAGTGGAGATCAATTTCATATAAAAGTGCATAGTGGAGATCAATTTTATATAAAAGTTCATAGTGGAGATCAAGTTTATATAAAAGTGCACAGTGGAGATCAATTTTATATAAAATTGCATAGTGGAGAACAATTTTATATAAAAGTGCATAGTGGAGAACAATTTTATATAAAAGTGCATAGTGGAGATCAATTTTTATATACAAATGCATAGTGGAGATCAAGTTTATATAAAAGTGCACAGTGGAGATCAATTTTATATAAAATTGCATAGTGGAGAACAATTTTATATAAGAGTGCATAGTGGAGATCAATTTTTATATAAAAATGCATAGTGGAGATCAATTTTATATAAAAGTTCATAGTGGAGATGAATTTTATATAAAAGTGCACAGTGAAGATCAATTTTTATATAAAAATGCATAGTGGAGAACAATTTTATATAAAAGTGCATAGTGGAGATCAATTTTTATATAAAAATGCATAGTGGAGATCAATTTTATATAAAAGTGCATAGTGGAGATCAATTTTATATAAAATTGCATAGTGGAGAACAATTTTATATAAAAGTGCATAGTGGAGATAAATTTTTATATAAAAATGCATAGTGGAGATCAATTTTATATAAAAGTGCACAGTGGAGATCAATTTTATATAAAAGTGCACAGTGGAGATCAATTTTATATAACAGTTCATAGTGGAGATCAATTTTATATAAATGTGCACAGTGGAGATCAATTTTATATAAAATTGCATAGTGGAGAACAATTTTATATAAAAGTGCATAGTGGAGATCAATTTTTATATAAAAATGCATAGTGGAGATCAATTTTATATAAAAGTGCACAGTGGAGATCAATTTTATATAAAATTGCATAGTGGAGATCAATTTTATATAAAAGTGCATAGTGGAGATCAATTTTATATAAAAGTGCATAGTGGAGATCAATTTTATATAAAAGTGCACAGTGGAGATCAATTTTATATAAAAGTGCATAGTGGAGATCAATTTTATATAAAAGTGCATAGTGGAGATCAATTTTTATATAAAAATGCATAGTGGAGATCAATTTTATATAAAAGTGCATAGTGGAGATCAATTTTATATAAAAGTGCACAGTGGAGATCAATTTTATATAAAATTCATAGTGGAGATCAATTTTATATAAAAGTGCACAGTGGAGATCAATTTTATATAAAATTCATAGTGGAGATCAATTTTATATAAAAGTGCATAGTGGAGATCAATTTTATATAAAAGTGCATAGTGGAGATCAATTTTATATAAAAGTGCACAGTGGAGATCAATTTTATATAAAAGTGCACAGTGGAGATCAATTTTATATAAAATTGCATAGTGGAGAACAATTTTATATAAAAGTGCATAGTGGAGATCAATTTTTATATAAAAATGCATAGTGGAGATCAATTTTATATAAAAGTGCACAGTGGAGATCAATTTTATATAAAATTGCATAGTGGAGAACAATTTTATATAAAAGTGCATAGTGGAGATCAATTTTTATATAAAAATGCATAGTGGAGATCAATTTTATATAAAAGTGCACAGTGGAGATCAATTTTATATAAAATTGCATAGTGGAGAACAATTTTATATAAAAGTGCATAGTGGAGATCAATTTTTATATAAAAATGCATAGTGGAGATCAATTTTATATAAAAGTGCACAGTGGAGATCAATTTTATATAAAATTGCATAGTGGAGAACAATTTTATATAAAAGTTCATAGTGGAGATCAATTTTTATATAAAAATGCATATTGGAGATCAAGTTTATATAAAAGTGCACAGTGGAGATCAATTTTATATAAAATTGCATAGTGGAAAACAATTTTATATAAAAGTGCACAGTGGAGATCAATTTTATATAAAATTGCATAGTGGAGAACAATTTTATATAAAAGTGCATAGTGGAGATCAATTTTTATATAAAAATGCATAGTGGAGATCAATTTTATAAAAAAGTGCACAGTGGAGATCAATTTTATATAAAATTGCATAGTGGAGATCAATTTTATATAAAAGTGCATAGTGGAGATCAATTTTATATAAAAGTTCATAGTGGAGATCAATTTTATATAAAAGTGCACAGTGGAGATCAATTTTATATAAAAGTGCACAGTGGAGATCAATTTTATATGAAATTGCATAGTGGAGATCAATTTTATATAAAAGTGCATAGTGGAGATCAATTTTATATAAAAGTTCATAGTGGAGATCAATTTTATATAAAAGTGCACAGTGGAGATCAATTTTATATAAAAGTGCACAGTGGAGATCAATTTTATATGAAATTGCATAGTGGAGATCAATTTTATAAAAAAGTCCATAGTGGAGATCAATTTTTATATAAAAATGCATAGTGGAGATCAATTTTATATAAAAGTTCATAGTGGAGATCAATTTTATATAAAAGTGCACAGTGGAGATCAATTTTATATAAAAGTGCACAGTGGAGATCAATTTTATATATAATTGCATAGTGGAGATCAATTTTTATATAAAAATGCATAGTGGAGATCAATTTTATATAAAAGTGCATAGTGGAGATCAATTTTATATAAAAGTGCATAGTGGAGATCAATTTTATATAAAAGTTCATAGTGGAGATGAATTTTATATAAAAGTGCACAGTGAAGATCAATTTTTATATAAAAATGCATAGTGGAGATCAATTTTATATAAAAGTGCACAGTGGAGATCAATTTTATATAAAATTGCATAGTGGAGAACAATTTTATATAAAAGTGCATAGTGGAGATCAATTTTTATATAAAAATGCATAGCGGAGATCAATTTTATATAAAAGTGCACAGTGGAGATCAATTTTATATAAAAGTGGACAGTGGAGATCAATTTTATATAAAAGTTCATAGTGGAGATCAATTTTATATAAAAGTGCACAGTGGAGATCAATTTTATATAAAATTGCATAGTGGAGAACAATTTTATATAAAAGTGCATAGTGGAGATCAATTTTTATATAAAAATGCATAGTGGAGATCAATTTTATATAAAAGTGCACAGTGGAGATCAATTTTATATAAAAGTTTATAGTGGAGATCAATTTTATATAAAAGTGCACAGTGGAGATCAATTTTATATAAAATTGCATAGTGGAGAACAATTTTATATAAAAGTGCATAGTGGAGATCAATTTTTATATAAAAATGCATAGTGGAGATCAATTTTATATAAAAGTGCACAGTGGAGATCAATTTTATATAAAATTGCATAGTGGAGATCAATTTTATATAAAAGTGCATAGTGGAGATCAATTTTATATAAAAGTGCATTGTGGAGATCAATTTTATATAAAAGTGCACAGTGGAGATCAATTTTTATATAAAAATGCATAGTGGAGATCAATTTTATATAAAAGTGCACAGTGGAGATCAATTTTATATAAAATTGCATAGTGGAGATCAATTTTATATAAAAGTGCATAGTGGAGATCAATTTTATATAAAAGTGCATAGTGGAGATCAATTTTATATAAAAGTGCACAGTGGAGATCAATTTTATATAAAAGTGCATAGTGGAGATCAATTTTATATAAAAGTGCATAGTGGAGATCAATTTTTATATAAAAATGCATAGTGGAGATCAATTTTATATAAAAGTGCACAGTGGAGATCAATTTTATATAAAATTGCATAGTGGAGAACAATTTTATATAAAAGTGCATAGTGGAGATCAATTTTTATATAAAAATGCATAGTGGAGATCAATTTTATATAAAAGTGCACAGTGGAGATCAATTTTATATAAAAGTTTATAGTGGAGATCAATTTTATATAAAAGTGCACAGTGGAGATCAATTTTATATAAAATTGCATAGTGGAGAACAATTTTATATAAAAGTGCATAGTGGAGATCAATTTTTATATAAAAATGCATAGTGGAGATCAATTTTATATAAAATTGCATAGTGGAGATCAATTTTATATAAAAGTGCACAGTGGAGATCAATTTTATATAAAATTGCATAGTGGAGAACAATTTTATATAAAAGTGCATAGTGGAGATCAATTTTTATATACAAATGCATAGTGGAGATCAAGTTTATATAAAAGTGCACAGTGGAGATCAATTTTATATAAAATTGCATAGTGGAGAACATTTTTATATAAAAGTGCATAGTGGAGATCAATTTTTATATAAAAATGCATAGTGGAGATCAATTTTATATAAAAGTTCATAGTGGAGATCAATTTTATATAAAAGTGCACAGTGGAGATGAATTTTATATAAAAGTGCACAGTGGAGATCAATTTTATATAAAATTGCATAGTGGAGATCAATTTTATATAAAAGTGCATAGTGGAGATCAATTTTATATAAAAGTGCATAGTGGAGATCAATTTTATATAAAAGTGCACAGTGGAGATCAATTTTATATAAAATTGCATAGTGGAGAACAATTTTATATAAAAGTTCATAGTGGAGATCAATTTTATATAAAAGTGCACAGTGGAGATCAATTTTATATAAAATTGCATAGCGGAGATCAATTTTATATAAAAATGCATAGTGGAGATCAATTTTTATATAAAAATGCATAGTGGAGAACAATTTTATATAAAAGTGCATAGTGGAGATCAATTTTATATAAAAGTTCATAGTGGAGATCAATTTTATATAAAAGTGCACAGTGGAGGTCAATTTTATATAAAAGTGCACAGTGGAGGTCAATTTTATATAAAAGTGCACAGTGGAGATCAATTTTATATAAAATTGCATAGTGGAGATCAATTTTATATAAAAGTGCATAGTGGAGATCAATTTTTATATAAAAGTGCATAGTGGAGAACAATTTTATATAAAAGTGCATAGTGGAGATCAATTTTATATAAAAGTTCATAGTGGAGATCAATTTTATATAAAAGTGCACAGTGGAGATCAATTTTATATAAAAGTGCACAGTGGAGATCAATTTTATATAAAATTGCATAGTGGAGATCAATTTTATATAAAAGTGCATAGTGGAGATCAATTTTATATAAAAGTGCAAAGTGGAGATCAATTTTTATATAAAAATGCATAGTGGAGAACAATTTTATATAAAAGTGCATAGTGGAGATCAATTTTATATAAAAGTTCATAGTTGAGATCAATTTTATATAAAAGTGCACAGTGGAGATCAATTTTATATAAAATTGCATAGTGGAGAACAATTTTATATAAAAGTGCATAGTGGAGATCAATTTTTATATAAAAATGCATATTGGAGATCAAGTTTATATAAAAGTGCACAGTGGAGATCAATTTTATATAAAATTGCATAGTGGAAAACAATTTTATATAAAAGTGCACAGTGGAGATCAATTTTATATAAAATTGCATAGTGGAGAACAATTTTATATAAAAGTGCATAGTGGAGATCAATTTTTATATAAAAATGCATAGTGGAGATCAATTTTATAAAAAAGTGCACAGTGGAGATCAATTTTATATAAAATTGCATAGTGGAGATCAATTTTATATAAAAGTGCATAGTGGAGATCAATTTTATATAAAAGTTCATAGTGGAGATCAATTTTATATAAAAGTGCACAGTGGAGATCAATTTTATATAAAAGTGCACAGTGGAGATCAATTTTATATGAAATTGCATAGTGGAGATCAATTTTATATAAAAGTGCATAGTGGAGATCAATTTTATATAAAAGTTCATAGTGGAGATCAATTTTATATAAAAGTGCACAGTGGAGATCAATTTTATATAAAAGTGCACAGTGGAGATCAATTTTATATGAAATTGCATAGTGGAGATCAATTTTATAAAAAAGTCCATAGTGGAGATCAATTTTTATATAAAAATGCATAGTGGAGATCAATTTTATATAAAAGTTCATAGTGGAGATCAATTTTATATAAAAGTGCACAGTGGAGATCAATTTTATATAAAAGTGCACAGTGGAGATCAATTTTATATATAATTGCATAGTGGAGATCAATTTTTATATAAAAATGCATAGTGGAGATCAATTTTATATAAAAGTGCATAGTGGAGATCAATTTTATATAAAAGTGCATAGTGGAGATCAATTTTATATAAAAGTTCATAGTGGAGATGAATTTTATATAAAAGTGCACAGTGAAGATCAATTTTTATATAAAAATGCATAGTGGAGATCAATTTTATATAAAAGTGCACAGTGGAGATCAATTTTATATAAAATTGCATAGTGGAGAACAATTTTATATAAAAGTGCATAGTGGAGATCAATTTTTATATAAAAATGCATAGCGGAGATCAATTTTATATAAAAGTGCACAGTGGAGATCAATTTTATATAAAAGTGGACAGTGGAGATCAATTTTATATAAAAGTTCATAGTGGAGATCAATTTTATATAAAAGTGCACAGTGGAGATCAATTTTATATAAAATTGCATAGTGGAGAACAATTTTATATAAAAGTGCATAGTGGAGATCAATTTTTATATAAAAATGCATAGTGGAGATCAATTTTATATAAAAGTGCACAGTGGAGATCAATTTTATATAAAAGTTTATAGTGGAGATCAATTTTATATAAAAGTGCACAGTGGAGATCAATTTTATATAAAATTGCATAGTGGAGAACAATTTTATATAAAAGTGCATAGTGGAGATCAATTTTTATATAAAAATGCATAGTGGAGATCAATTTTATATAAAAGTGCACAGTGGAGATCAATTTTATATAAAATTGCATAGTGGAGATCAATTTTATATAAAAGTGCATAGTGGAGATCAATTTTATATAAAAGTGCATTGTGGAGATCAATTTTATATAAAAGTGCACAGTGGAGATCAATTTTTATATAAAAATGCATAGTGGAGATCAATTTTATATAAAAGTGCACAGTGGAGATCAATTTTATATAAAATTGCATAGTGGAGATCAATTTTATATAAAAGTGCATAGTGGAGATCAATTTTATATAAAAGTGCATAGTGGAGATCAATTTTATATAAAAGTGCACAGTGGAGATCAATTTTATATAAAAGTGCATAGTGGAGATCAATTTTATATAAAAGTGCATAGTGGAGATCAATTTTTATATAAAAATGCATAGTGGAGATCAATTTTATATAAAAGTGCACAGTGGAGATCAATTTTATATAAAATTGCATAGTGGAGAACAATTTTATATAAAAGTGCATAGTGGAGATCAATTTTTATATAAAAATGCATAGTGGAGATCAATTTTATATAAAAGTGCACAGTGGAGATCAATTTTATATAAAAGTTTATAGTGGAGATCAATTTTATATAAAAGTGCACAGTGGAGATCAATTTTATATAAAATTGCATAGTGGAGAACAATTTTATATAAAAGTGCATAGTGGAGATCAATTTTTATATAAAAATGCATAGTGGAGATCAATTTTATATAAAATTGCATAGTGGAGATCAATTTTATATAAAAGTGCACAGTGGAGATCAATTTTATATAAAATTGCATAGTGGAGAACAATTTTATATAAAAGTGCATAGTGGAGATCAATTTTTATATACAAATGCATAGTGGAGATCAAGTTTATATAAAAGTGCACAGTGGAGATCAATTTTATATAAAATTGCATAGTGGAGAACATTTTTATATAAAAGTGCATAGTGGAGATCAATTTTTATATAAAAATGCATAGTGGAGATCAATTTTATATAAAAGTTCATAGTGGAGATCAATTTTATATAAAAGTGCACAGTGGAGATGAATTTTATATAAAAGTGCACAGTGGAGATCAATTTTATATAAAATTGCATAGTGGAGATCAATTTTATATAAAAGTGCATAGTGGAGATCAATTTTATATAAAAGTGCATAGTGGAGATCAATTTTATATAAAAGTGCACAGTGGAGATCAATTTTATATAAAATTGCATAGTGGAGAACAATTTTATATAAAAGTTCATAGTGGAGATCAATTTTATATAAAAGTGCACAGTGGAGATCAATTTTATATAAAATTGCATAGCGGAGATCAATTTTATATAAAAATGCATAGTGGAGATCAATTTTTATATAAAAATGCATAGTGGAGAACAATTTTATATAAAAGTGCATAGTGGAGATCAATTTTATATAAAAGTTCATAGTGGAGATCAATTTTATATAAAAGTGCACAGTGGAGGTCAATTTTATATAAAAGTGCACAGTGGAGGTCAATTTTATATAAAAGTGCACAGTGGAGATCAATTTTATATAAAATTGCATAGTGGAGATCAATTTTATATAAAAGTGCATAGTGGAGATCAATTTTTATATAAAAGTGCATAGTGGAGAACAATTTTATATAAAAGTGCATAGTGGAGATCAATTTTATATAAAAGTTCATAGTGGAGATCAATTTTATATAAAAGTGCACAGTGGAGATCAATTTTATATAAAAGTGCACAGTGGAGATCAATTTTATATAAAATTGCATAGTGGAGATCAATTTTATATAAAAGTGCATAGTGGAGATCAATTTTATATAAAAGTGCAAAGTGGAGATCAATTTTTATATAAAAATGCATAGTGGAGAACAATTTTATATAAAAGTGCATAGTGGAGATCAATTTTATATAAAAGTTCATAGTTGAGATCAATTTTATATAAAAGTGCACAGTGGAGATCAATTTTATATAAAATTGCATAGTGGAGAACAATTTTATATAAAAGTGCATAGTGGAGATCAATTTTTATATAAAAATGCATAGTGGAGATCAATTTTATATAAAATTGCATAGTGGAGAACAATTTTATATAAAAGTGCATAGTGGAGATCAATGTTTATATAAAAATGCATAGTGGAGATCAATTTTATATAAAAGTGCACAGTGGAGATCAATTTTATATAAAAATGCACAGTGGATATCAATTTTGTATAAAAATGCATAGTGAAGATCAATTTTATATAAAAGTGCATAGTGGAGATCAATTATTAGAAAAAGTGCATAGTGGAGATCAATTTTATCTAAAATTGCATAGTGGAGAACAATTTTATATAAAAGTGCATAGTGGAGATCAATTTTTATATAAAAATGCATAGTGGAGATCAATTTTATATAAAAGAGCACAGTGGAGATCAATTTTATATAAAATTGCACAGTGGAGATCAATTTTATATAAAAGTGCACAGTGGAGATCAATTTTATATAAAATTGCATAGTGGAGATCAATTTTATATAAAAGTGCATAGTGAAGATCAATTTTATATAAAAGTGCACAGTGGAGATCAATTTTATATAAAATTGCATAGTGGAGAACAATTTTATATAAAAGTGCATAGTGGAGATCAAGTTTTATATAAAAATGCATAGTGGAGATCAATTTTATATAAAAGTGCACAGTGGAGATCAATTTTATATAAAATTGCATAGTGGAGAACAATTTTATATAAAAGTGCATAGTGGAGATCAATTTTTATATACAAATGCATAGTGGAGATCAAGTTTATATAAAAGTGCACAGTGGAGATCAATTTTATATAAAATTGCATAGTGGAGAACATTTTTATATAAAAGTGCATAGTGGAGATCAATTTTTATATAAAAATGCATAGTGGAGATCAATTTTATATAAAAGTTCATAGTGGAGATCAATTTTATATAAAAGTGCACAGTGGAGATGAATTTTATATAAAAGTGCACAGTGGAGATCAATTTTATATAAAATTGCATAGTGGAGATCAATTTTATATAAAAGTGCATAGTGGAGATCAATTTTATATAAAAGTGCATAGTGGAGATCAATTTTATATAAAAGTGCACAGTGGAGATCAATTTTATATAAAATTGCATAGTGGAGAACAATTTTATATAAAAGTTCATAGTGGAGATCAATTTTATATAAAAGTGCACAGTGGAGATCAATTTTATATAAAATTGCATAGCGGAGATCAATTTTATATAAAAATGCATAGTGGAGATCAATTTTTATATAAAAATGCATAGTGGAGAACAATTTTATATAAAAGTGCATAGTGGAGATCAATTTTATATAAAAGTTCATAGTGGAGATCAATTTTATATAAAAGTGCACAGTGGAGGTCAATTTTATATAAAAGTGCACAGTGGAGATCAATTTTATATAAAATTGCATAGTGGAGATCAATTTTATATAAAAGTGCATAGTGGAGATCAATTTTTATATAAAAGTGCATAGTGGAGAACAATTTTATATAAAAGTGCATAGTGGAGATCAATTTTATATAAAAGTTCATAGTGGAGATCAATTTTATATAAAAGTGCACAGTGGAGATCAATTTTATATAAAATTGCATAGTGGAGATCAATTTTATATAAAAGTGCACAGTGGAGATCAATTTTATATAAAAGTGCACAGTGGAGATCAATTTTATATAAAATTGCATAGTGGAGATCAATTTTATATAAAAGTGCATAGTGGAGATCAATTTTATATAAAAGTGCAAAGTGGAGATCAATTTTTATATAAAAATGCATAGTGGAGAACAATTTTATATAAAAGTGCATAGTGGAGATCAATTTTATATAAAAGTTCATAGTGGAGATCAATTTTATATAAAAGTGCACAGTGGAGATCAATTTTATATAAAATTGCATAGTGGAGAACAATTTTATATAAAAGTGCATAGTGGAGATCAATTTTTATATAAAAATGCATAGTGGAGATCAATTTTATATAAAATTGCATAGTGGAGAACAATTTTATATAAAAGTGCATAGTGGAGATCAATGTTTATATAAAAATGCATAGTGGAGACCAATTTTATATAAAAGTGCACAGTGGAGATCAATTTTATATAAAAATGCACAGTGGATATCAATTTTGTATAAAAATGCATAGTGAAGATCAATTTTATATAAAAGTGCATAGTGGAGATCAATTATTAGAAAAAGTGCATAGTGGAGATCAATTTTATCTAAAATTGCATAGTGGAGAACAATTTTATATAAAAGTGCATAGTGGAGATCAATTTTTATATAAAAATGCATAGTGGAGATCAATTTTATATAAAAGAGCACAGTGGAGATCAATTTTATATAAAATTGCACAGTGGAGATCAATTTTATATAAAAGTGCACAGTGGAGATCAATTTTATATAAAATTGCATAGTGGAGATCAATTTTATATAAAAGTGCATAGTGAAGATCAATTTTATATAAAAGTGCATAGTGGAGATCAGTTTTATATAAAAGTGCATAGTGGAGATCAATTTTATATAAAAGTTCATAGTGGAGATCAATTTTATATAAAAGTGCACAGTGGAGATCAATTTTATATAAAAGTGCACAGTGGAGATCAATTTTATATAAAATTGCATAGTGGAGATCAATTTTATATAAAAGTGCATAGTGGAGATCAATTTTATATAAAAGTGCAAAGTGGAGATCAATTTTTATATAAAAATGCATAGTGGAGAACAATTTTATATAAAAGTGCATAGTGGAGATCAATTTTATATAAAAGTTCATAGTGGAGATCAATTTTATATAAAAGTGCACAGTGGAGATCAATTTTATATAAAATTGCATAGTGGAGAACAATTTTATATAAAAGTGCATAGTGGAGATCAATTTTTATATAAAAATGCATAGTGGAGATCAATTTTATATAAAATTGCATAGTGGAGAACAATTTTATATAAAAGTGCATAGTGGAGATCAATGTTTATATAAAAATGCATAGTGGAGACCAATTTTATATAAAAGTGCACAGTGGAGATCAATTTTATATAAAAATGCACAGTGGATATCAATTTTGTATAAAAATGCATAGTGAAGATCAATTTTATATAAAAGTGCATAGTGGAGATCAATTATTAGAAAAAGTGCATAGTGGAGATCAATTTTATCTAAAATTGCATAGTGGAGAACAATTTTATATAAAAGTGCATAGTGGAGATCAATTTTTATATAAAAATGCATAGTGGAGATCAATTTTATATAAAAGAGCACAGTGGAGATCAATTTTATATAAAATTGCACAGTGGAGATCAATTTTATATAAAAGTGCACAGTGGAGATCAATTTTATATAAAATTGCATAGTGGAGATCAATTTTATATAAAAGTGCATAGTGAAGATCAATTTTATATAAAAGTGCATAGTGGAGATCAGTTTTATATAAAAGTGCACAGTGGAGATCAATTTTATATAAAATTGCATAGTGGAGAACAATTTTATATAAAAGTGCATAGTGGAGATCAATTTTTATATAAAAATGCATAGTGGAGATCAATTTTATATAAAATTGCATAGTGGAGATCAATTTTATATAAAAGTGCACAGTGGAGATCAATTTTTATATAAAAATGCATAGTGGAGATCAATTTCATATAAAAGTGCATAGTGGAGATCAATTTTATATAAAAGTTCATAGTGGAGATCAATTTTTATATAAAAATGCATAGTGGAGATCAATTTCATATAAAAGTGCATAGTGGAGATCAATTTTATATAAAAGTTCATAGTGGAGATCAAGTTTATATAAAAGTGCACAGTGGAGATCAATTTTATATAAAATTGCATAGTGGAGAACAATTTTATATAAAAGTGCATAGTGGAGAACAATTTTATATAAAAGTGCATAGTGGAGATCAATTTTTATATACAAATGCATAGTGGAGATCAAGTTTATATAAAAGTGCACAGTGGAGATCAATTTTATATAAAATTGCATAGTGGAGAACAATTTTATATAAGAGTGCATAGTGGAGATCAATTTTTATATAAAAATGCATAGTGGAGATCAATTTTATATAAAAGTTCATAGTGGAGATCAATTTTATATAAAAGTGCATAGTGGAGATCAATTTTATATAAAAGTGCATAGTGGAGATCAATTTTATATAAAAGTGCACAGTGGAGATCAATTTTATATAAAAGTGCACAGTGGAGATCAATTTTATATAAAATTGCATAGTGGAGAACAATTTTATATAAAAGTGCATAGTGGAGATCAATTTTTATATAAAAATGCATAGTGGAGATCAATTTTATATAAAAGTGCACAGTGGAGATCAATTTTATATAAAATTGCATAGTGGAGAACAATTTTATATAAAAGTGCATAGTGGAGATCAATTTTTATATAAAAATGCATAGTGGAGATCAATTTTATATAAAAGTGCACAGTGGAGATCAATTTTATATAAAATTGCATAGTGGAGAACAATTTTATATAAAAGTGCATAGTGGAGATCAATTTTTATATAAAAATGCATAGTGGAGATCAATTTTATATAAAAGTGCACAGTGGAGATCAATTTTATATAAAATTGCATAGTGGAGAACAATTTTATATAAAAGTGCATAGTGGAGATCAATTTTTATATAAAAATGCATATTGGAGATCAAGTTTATATAAAAGTGCACAGTGGAGATCAATTTTATATAAAATTGCATAGTGGAAAACAATTTTATATAAAAGTGCACAGTGGAGATCAATTTTATATAAAATTGCATAGTGGAGAACAATTTTATATAAAAGTGCATAGTGGAGATCAATTTTTATATAAAAATGCATAGTGGAGATCAATTTTATATAAAAGTGCACAGTGGAGATCAATTTTATATAAAATTGCATAGTGGAGATCAATTTTATATAAAAGTGCATAGTGGAGATCAATTTTATATAAAAGTTCATAGTGGAGATCAATTTTATATAAAAGTGCACAGTGGAGATCAATTTTATATAAAAGTGCACAGTGGAGATCAATTTTATATGAAATTGCATAGTGGAGATCAATTTTATATAAAAGTGCATAGTGGAGATCAATTTTATATAAAAGTTCATAGTGGAGATCAATTTTATATAAAAGTGCACAGTGGAGATCAATTTTATATAAAAGTGCACAGTGGAGATCAATTTTATATGAAATTGCATAGTGGAGATCAATTTTATAAAAAAGTCCATAGTGGAGATCAATTTTTATATAAAAATGCATAGTGGAGATCAATTTTATATAAAAGTTCATAGTGGAGATCAATTTTATATAAAAGTGCACAGTGGAGATCAATTTTATATAAAAGTGCACAGTGGAGATCAATTTTATATATAATTGCATAGTGGAGATCAATTTTTATATAAAAATGCATAGTGGAGATCAATTTTATATAAAAGTGCATAGTGGAGATCAATTTTATATAAAAGTGCATAGTGGAGATCAATTTTATATAAAAGTTCATAGTGGAGATGAATTTTATATAAAAGTGCACAGTGAAGATCAATTTTTATATAAAAATGCATAGTGGAGATCAATTTTATATAAAAGTGCACAGTGGAGATCAATTTTATATAAAATTGCATAGTGGAGAACAATTTTATATAAAAGTGCATAGTGGAGATCAATTTTTATATAAAAATGCATAGCGGAGATCAATTTTATATAAAAGTGCACAGTGGAGATCAATTTTATATAAAAGTGCACAGTGGAGATCAATTTTATATAAAAGATCATAGTGGAGATCAATTTTATATAAAAGTGCACAGTGGAGATCAATTTTATATAAAATTGCATAGTGGAGAACAATTTTATATAAAAGTGCATAGTGGAGATCAATTTTTATATAAAAATGCATAGTGGAGATCAATTTTATATAAAAGTGCACAGTGGAGATCAATTTTATATAAAAGTTTATAGTGGAGATCAATTTTATATAAAAGTGCACAGTGGAGATCAATTTTATATAAAATTGCATAGTGGAGAACAATTTTATATAAAAGTGCATAGTGGAGATCAATTTTTATATAAAAATGCATAGTGGAGATCAATTTTATATAAAAGTGCACAGTGGAGATCAATTTTATATAAAATTGCATAGTGGAGATCAATTTTATATAAAAGTGCATAGTGGAGATCAATTTTATATAAAAGTGCATTGTGGAGATCAATTTTATATAAAAGTGCACAGTGGAGATCAATTTTTATATAAAAATGCATAGTGGAGATCAATTTTATATAAAAGTGCACAGTGGAGATCAATTTTATATAAAATTGCATAGTGGAGATCAATTTTATATAAAAGTGCATAGTGGAGATCAATTTTATATAAAAGTGCATAGTGGAGATCAATTTTATATAAAAGTGCACAGTGGAGATCAATTTTATATAAAAGTGCATAGTGGAGATCAATTTTATATAAAAGTGCATAGTGGAGATCAATTTTTATATAAAAATGCATAGTGGAGATCAATTTTATATAAAAGTGCACAGTGGAGATCAATTTTATATAAAATTGCATAGTGGAGAACAATTTTATATAAAAGTGCATAGTGGAGATCAATTTTTATATAAAAATGCATAGCGGAGATCAATTTTATATAAAAGTGCACAGTGGAGATCAATTTTATATAAAAGTGCACAGTGGAGATCAATTTTATATAAAAGTTCATAGTGGAGATCAATTTTATATAAAAGTGCACAGTGGAGATCAATTTTATATAAAATTGCATAGTGGAGAACAATTTTATATAAAAGTGCATAGTGGAGATCAATTTTTATATAAAAATGCATAGTGGAGATCAATTTTATATAAAAGTGCACAGTGGAGATCAATTTTATATAAAAGTTTATAGTGGAGATCAATTTTATATAAAAGTGCACAGTGGAGATCAATTTTATATAAAATTGCATAGTGGAGAACAATTTTATATAAAAGTGCATAGTGGAGATCAATTTTTATATAAAAATGCATAGTGGAGATCAATTTTATATAAAAGTGCACAGTGGAGATCAATTTTATATAAAATTGCATAGTGGAGAACAATTTTATATAAAAGTGCATAGTGGAGATCAATTTTTATATAAAAATGCATAGCAGAGATCAATTTTATATAAAAGTGCACAGTGGAGATCAATTTTATATAAAAGTGCACAGTGGAGATCAATTTTATATAAAAGTTCATAGTGGAGATCAATTTTATATAAAAGTGCACAGTGGAGATCAATTTTATATAAAATTGCATAGTGGAGAACAATTTTATATAAAAGTGCATAGTGGAGATCAATTTTTATATAAAAATGCATAGTGGAGATCAATTTTATATAAAAGTGCACAGTGGAGATCAATTTTATATAAAAGTTTATAGTGGAGATCAATTTTATATAAAAGTGCACAGTGGAGATCAATTTTATATAAAATTGCATAGTGGAGAACAATTTTATATAAAAGTGCATAGTGGAGATCAATTTTTATATAAAAATGCATAGCGGAGATCAATTTTATATAAAAGTGCACAGTGGAGATCAATTTTATATAAAATTGCATAGTGGAGAACAATTTTATATAAAAGTTCATAGTGGAGATTAATTTTATATAAAAGTGCATAGTGGAGATCAATTTTATATAAAATTGCATAGTGGAGAACAATTTTATATAAAAGTTCATAGTGGAGATCAATTTTATATAAAAGTGCACAGTGGAGATCAATTTTATATAAAAGTGCATAGTGGAGATCAATTTTTATATAAAAATGCATAGTGGAGAACAATTTTATATAAAAGTGCATAGTGGAGATCAATTTTTATATAAAAATGCTTAGTGGAGATCAATTTTATATAAAAGTTCATAGTGGAGATCAATTTTATATAAAAATGCATAGTGGAGATCAATTTTATGTAAAAGTGCACAGTGGAGATCAATTTTATATAAAATTGCATAGTGGAGAACAATTTTATATAAAAGTGCATAGTGGAGATCAATTTTGTATAAAAGTTCATAGTGGAGATCAATTTTATATAAAAGTGCACAGTGGAAATCAATTTTATATAAAAGTGCACAGTGGAGATCAATTTTATATAAAAGTGCACAGTGGAGATCAATTTGATATAAAATTGCATAGTGGAGATCAATTTTATATAAAAGTGCATAGTGGAGATCAATTTTATATAAAAGTGCATAGTGGAGATCAATTTTTATATAAAAATGTATAGTGGAGATCAAATTTATATAAAAGTGCATAGTGGAGATCAATTTTATATAAAAGTTCATAGTGGAGATCAAGTTTATATAAAAGTGCACAGTGGAGATCAATTTTATATAAAATTGCATAGTGGAGAACAATTTTATATAAAAGTGCATAGTGGAGATCAATTTTATATAAAAGTGCACAGTGGAGATCAATTTTATATAAAATTGCATAGTGGAGATCAATTTTATATAAAAGTGCATAGTGGAGATCAATTTTATATAAAAGTTCATAGTGGAGATCAATTTTATATAAAAGTGCACAGTGGAGATCAATTTTATATAAAATTGCATAGTGGAGAACAATTTTATATAAAATTTCATAGTGGAGATCAATTTTATATAAAAGTTCATAGTGGAGATCAATTTTATATAAAAGTGCACAGTGGAGATCAATTTTATATAAAAGTTCATAGTGGAGATCAATTTTATATAAAATTGCATAGTGGAGATCAATTTTATATAAAAGTGCACCGTGGAGATCAATTTTATATAAAATTGCATAGTGGAGAAAAATTTTATATAAAAGTGCATAGTGGAGATCAATTTTGTATAAAAGTTCATAGTGGAGATCAATTTTATATAAAAGTGCACAGTGGAAATCAATTTTATATAAAAGTGCACAGTGGAAATCAATTTTATATAAAAGTGCACAGTGGAGATCAATTTTATATAAAATTGCATAGTGGAGAACAATTTTATATAAAAGTGCATAGTGGAGATCAATTTTTATATAAAAATGCATAGTGGAGATCAATTTTATATAAAAGTGCACAGTGGAGATCAATTTTATATAAAATTGCATAGTGGAGAACAATTTTATATAAAAGTGCATAGTGGAGATCAATTTTGTATAAAAGTTCATAGTGGAGATCAATTTTATATAAAAGTGCACAGTGGAAATCAATTTTATATAAAAGTGCACAGTGGAGATCAATTTTATATAAAATTGCATAGTGGAGAACAATTTTATATAAAAGTGCATAGTGGAGATCAATTTTTATATAAAAATGCATAGTGGAGATCAATTTTATATAAAAGTGCACAGTGGAGATCAATTTTATATAAAAGTGCACAGTGGAGATCAATTTTATATAAAAGTTCATAGTGGAGATCAATTTTATATAAAAGTGCACAGTGGAGATCAATTTTTTATAAAATTGCATAGTGGAGAACAATTTTATATAAAAGTGCATAGTGGAGATCAATTTTTATATAAAAATGCATAGTGGAGATCAATTTTATATAAAAGTGCACAGTGGAGATCAATTTGATATAAAATTGCATAGTGGAGATCAATTTTATATAAAAGTGCATAGTGGAGATCAATTTTATATAAAAGTGCATAGTGGAGATCAAATTTATATAAAAGTGCACAGTGGAGATCAATTTTATATAAAATTGCATAGTGGAGAACAATTTTATATAAAAGTGCACAGTGGAGATCAATTTTATATAAAAGTGCATAGTGGAGATCAATTTTTATATAAAAATGTATAGTGGAGATCAAATTTATATAAAAGTGCATAGTGGAGATCAATTTTATATAAAAGTTCATAGTGGAGATCAAGTTTATATAAAAGTGCACAGTGGAGATCAATTTTATATAAAATTGCATAGTGGAGAACAATTTTATATAAAAGTGCATAGTGGAGATCAATTTTTATATAAAAATGCATAGTGGAGATCAATTTTATATAAAAGTGCACAGTGGAGATCAATTTTATATAAAAGTTTATAGTGGAGATCAATTTTATATAAAAGTGCACAGTGGAGATCAATTTTTATATAAAAATGCATAGTGGAGATCAATTTTATATAAAAGTTCATAGTGGACATCAATTTTATATAAAAGTTCATAGTGGAGATCAATTTTATACAAAAGTGCACATTGGAGATCAATTTTATATAAAAGTGCACAGTGGAGATCAATTTTATATATAATTGCATAGTGGAGATCCATTTTATATAAAAGTGCACAGTGGAGATCAATTTTATATAAAAGTGCATAGTGGAGATCAATTTTATATAAAAGTGCACAGTGGAGATCAATTTTATATAAAATTGCATAGTGGAGAACAATTTTATATAAAAGTGCACAGTGGAGATCAATGTTTATATAAAAATGCATAGTGGAGATCAATTTTATATAAAAGTGCACAGTGGAGATCAATTTTATATAAAATTGCATAGTGGAGAACAATTTTATATAAAAGTGCACAGTGGAGATCAATTTTTATATAAAAATGCATAGTGGAGAACAATTTTATATAAAAGTGCATAGTGGAGATCAATTTTTATATAAAAATGCATAGTGGAGATCAATTTTATATAAAAGTGCATAGTGGAGATCAATTTTATTTAAAAGTTCATAGTGGAGATCAATTTTATCTAAAAGTGCACAGTGGAGATCAATTTTATATAAAATTGCATAGTGGAAAACAATTTTATATAAAAGAGCATAGTGGAGATCAATTTTTATATAAAAATGCATAGTGGAGATCAATTTTATATAAAAGTTCATAGTGGAGATCAATTTTATATAAAAGTGCACAGTGGAGATCAATTTTATATAAAATTGCATAGTGGAGAACAATTTTATATAAAAGTGCATAGTGGAGAACAATTTTATATAAAAGTGCATAGTGGAGAACAATTTTATATAAAAGTGCATAGTGGAGATCAATTTTAATATAAAAATGCTTAGTGGAGATCAATTTTATATAAAAGTTCATAGTGGAGATCAATTTTATATAAAAGTGCACAGTGGAGATCAGTTTTATATAAAATTGCATAGTGGAGATCAATTTTATATAAAAGTGCATAGTGGAGATAAATTTTATATAAAAGTTCATAGTGGAGATAAATTTTATATAAAAGTTCATAGTGGAGATCAATTTTATATAAAAGTGCACAGTGGAGATCAATTTTATATAAAATTGCATAGTGGAGAACAATTTTATATAAAATTGCATAGTGGAGATCAATTTTATATAAAAGTGCATAGTGGAGATCAATTTTTATATAAAAATGCATAGTGGAGAACAATTTTATATAAAAGTGCATAGTGGAGATCAATTTTATATAAAATTGCATAGTGGAGAACAATTTTATATAAAAGTGCATAGTGGAGATCAATTTTTATATAAAAATCCATAGTGGAGAACAATTTTATATAAAAGTGCATAGTGGAGGTCAATTTTTATATAAAAATGCATAGTGGAGATCAATTTTATATAAAAGTGCATAGTGGAGATCAATTTTATATAAAAGTGCACAGTGGAGATCAATTGTATATAAAAGTGCACAGTGGAGATCAATTTTATATAAAAGTGCACAGTGGAGATCAATTTGATATAAAATTGCATAGTGGAGATCAATTTTATATAAAAGTGCATAGTGGAGATCAATTTTATATAAAAGTGCATAGTGGAGATCAAATTTATATAAAAGTGCACAGTGGAGATCAATTTTATATAAAATTGCATAGTGGAGAACAATTTTATATAAAAGTGCATAGTGGAGATCAATTTTATATAAAAGTGCATAGTGGAGATCAATTTTTATATAAAAATGTATAGTGGAGATCAAATTTATATAAAAGTGCATAGTGGAGATCAATTTTATACAAAAGTGCACATTGGAGATCAATTTTATATAAAAGTGCACAGTGGAGATCAATTTTATATATAATTGCATAGTGGAGATCCATTTTATATAAAAGTGCACAGTGGAGATCAATTTTATATAAAAGTGCATAGTGGAGATCAATTTTATATAAAAGTGCACAGTGGAGATCAATTTTATATAAAATTGCATAGTGGAGAACAATTTTATATAAAAGTGCACAGTGGAGATCAATGTTTATATAAAAATGCATAGTGGAGATCAATTTTATATAAAAGTGCACAGTGGAGATCAATTTTATATAAAATTGCATAGTGGAGAACAATTTTATATAAAAGTGCACAGTGGAGATCAATTTTTATATAGAAATGCATAGTGGAGAACAATTTTATATAAAAGTGCATAGTGGAGATCAATTTTTATATAAAAATGCTTAGTGGAGATCAATTTTATATAAAAGTTCATAGTGGAGATCAATTTTATATAAAAATGCATAGTGGAGATCAATTTTATGTAAAAGTGCACAGTGGAGATCAATTTTATATAAAATTGCATAGTGGAGAACAATTTTATATAAAAGTGCATAGTGGAGATCAATTTTGTATAAAAGTTCATAGTGGAGATCAATTTTATATAAAAGTGCACAGTGGAAATCAATTTTATATAAAAGTGCACAGTGGAGATCAATTTTATATAAAAGTGCACAGTGGAGATCAATTTGATATAAAATTGCATAGTGGAGATCAATTTTATATAAAAGTGCATAGTGGAGATCAATTTTATATAAAAGTGCATAGTGGAGATCAATTTTTATATAAAAATGTATAGTGGAGATCAAATTTATATAAAAGTGCATAGTGGAGATCAATTTTATATAAAAGTTCATAGTGGAGATCAAGTTTATATAAAAGTGCACAGTGGAGATCAATTTTATATAAAATTGCATAGTGGAGAACAATTTTATATAAAAGTGCATAGTGGAGATCAATTTTATATAAAAGTGCACAGTGGAGATCAATTTTATATAAAATTGCATAGTGGAGATCAATTTTATATAAAAGTGCATAGTGGAGATCAATTTTATATAAAAGTTCATAGTGGAGATCAATTTTATATAAAAGTGCACAGTGGAGATCAATTTTATATAAAATTGCATAGTGGAGAACAATTTTATATAAAATTTCATAGTGGAGATCAATTTTATATAAAAGTTCATAGTGGAGATCAATTTTATATAAAAGTGCACAGTGGAGATCAATTTTATATAAAAGTTCATAGTGGAGATCAATTTTATATAAAATTGCATAGTGGAGATCAATTTTATATAAAAGTGCACCGTGGAGATCAATTTTATATAAAATTGCATAGTGGAGAAAAATTTTATATAAAAGTGCATAGTGGAGATCAATTTTGTATAAAAGTTCATAGTGGAGATCAATTTTATATAAAAGTGCACAGTGGAAATCAATTTTATATAAAAGTGCACAGTGGAAATCAATTTTATATAAAAGTGCACAGTGGAGATCAATTTTATATAAAATTGCATAGTGGAGAACAATTTTATATAAAAGTGCATAGTGGAGATCAATTTTTATATAAAAATGCATAGTGGAGATCAATTTTATATAAAAGTGCACAGTGGAGATCAATTTTATATAAAATTGCATAGTGGAGAACAATTTTATATAAAAGTGCATAGTGGAGATCAATTTTGTATAAAAGTTCATAGTGGAGATCAATTTTATATAAAAGTGCACAGTGGAAATCAATTTTATATAAAAGTGCACAGTGGAGATCAATTTTATATAAAATTGCATAGTGGAGAACAATTTTATATAAAAGTGCATAGTGGAGATCAATTTTTATATAAAAATGCATAGTGGAGATCAATTTTATATAAAAGTGCACAGTGGAGATCAATTTTATATAAAAGTGCACAGTGGAGATCAATTTTATATAAAAGTTCATAGTGGAGATCAATTTTATATAAAAGTGCACAGTGGAGATCAATTTTTTATAAAATTGCATAGTGGAGAACAATTTTATATAAAAGTGCATAGTGGAGATCAATTTTTATATAAAAATGCATAGTGGAGATCAATTTTATATAAAAGTGCACAGTGGAGATCAATTTGATATAAAATTGCATAGTGGAGATCAATTTTATATAAAAGTGCATAGTGGAGATCAATTTTATATAAAAGTGCATAGTGGAGATCAAATTTATATAAAAGTGCACAGTGGAGATCAATTTTATATAAAATTGCATAGTGGAGAACAATTTTATATAAAAGTGCATAGTGGAGATCAATTTTATATAAAAGTGCATAGTGGAGATCAATTTTTATATAAAAATGTATAGTGGAGATCAAATTTATATAAAAGTGCATAGTGGAGATCAATTTTATATAAAAGTTCATAGTGGAGATCAAGTTTATATAAAAGTGCACAGTGGAGATCAATTTTATATAAAATTGCATAGTGGAGAACAATTTTATATAAAAGTGCATAGTGGAGATCAATTTTTATATAAAAATGCATAGTGGAGATCAATTTTATATAAAAGTGCACAGTGGAGATCAATTTTATATAAAAGTTTATAGTGGAGATCAATTTTATATAAAAGTGCACAGTGGAGATCAATTTTTATATAAAAATGCATAGTGGAGATCAATTTTATATAAAAGTTCATAGTGGACATCAATTTTATATAAAAGTTCATAGTGGAGATCAATTTTATACAAAAGTGCACATTGGAGATCAATTTTATATAAAAGTGCACAGTGGAGATCAATTTTATATATAATTGCATAGTGGAGATCCATTTTATATAAAAGTGCACAGTGGAGATCAATTTTATATAAAAGTGCATAGTGGAGATCAATTTTATATAAAAGTGCACAGTGGAGATCAATTTTATATAAAATTGCATAGTGGAGAACAATTTTATATAAAAGTGCACAGTGGAGATCAATGTTTATATAAAAATGCATAGTGGAGATCAATTTTATATAAAAGTGCACAGTGGAGATCAATTTTATATAAAATTGCATAGTGGAGAACAATTTTATATAAAAGTGCACAGTGGAGATCAATTTTTATATAAAAATGCATAGTGGAGAACAATTTTATATAAAAGTGCATAGTGGAGATCAATTTTTATATAAAAATGCATAGTGGAGATCAATTTTATATAAAAGTGCATAGTGGAGATCAATTTTATTTAAAAGTTCATAGTGGAGATCAATTTTATCTAAAAGTGCACAGTGGAGATCAATTTTATATAAAATTGCATAGTGGAAAACAATTTTATATAAAAGAGCATAGTGGAGATCAATTTTTATATAAAAATGCATAGTGGAGATCAATTTTATATAAAAGTTCATAGTGGAGATCAATTTTATATAAAAGTGCACAGTGGAGATCAATTTTATATAAAATTGCATAGTGGAGAACAATTTTATATAAAAGTGCATAGTGGAGAACAATTTTATATAAAAGTGCATAGTGGAGAACAATTTTATATAAAAGTGCATAGTGGAGATCAATTTTAATATAAAAATGCTTAGTGGAGATCAATTTTATATAAAAGTTCATAGTGGAGATCAATTTTATATAAAAGTGCACAGTGGAGATCAGTTTTATATAAAATTGCATAGTGGAGATCAATTTTATATAAAAGTGCATAGTGGAGATAAATTTTATATAAAAGTTCATAGTGGAGATAAATTTTATATAAAAGTTCATAGTGGAGATCAATTTTATATAAAAGTGCACAGTGGAGATCAATTTTATATAAAATTGCATAGTGGAGATCAATTTTATATAAAAGTGCATAGTGGAGATCAATTTTTATATAAAAATGCATAGTGGAGAACAATTTTATATAAAAGTGCATAGTGGAGATCAATTTTATATAAAATTGCATAGTGGAGAACAATTTTATATAAAAGTGCATAGTGGAGATCAATTTTTATATAAAAATCCATAGTGGAGAACAATTTTATATAAAAGTGCATAGTGGAGGTCAATTTTTATATAAAAATGCATAGTGGAGATCAATTTTATATAAAAGTGCATAGTGGAGATCAATTTTATATAAAAGTGCACAGTGGAGATCAATTGTATATAAAAGTGCACAGTGGAGATCAATTTTATATAAAAGTGCACAGTGGAGATCAATTTGATATAAAATTGCATAGTGGAGATCAATTTTATATAAAAGTGCATAGTGGAGATCAATTTTATATAAAAGTGCATAGTGGAGATCAAATTTATATAAAAGTGCACAGTGGAGATCAATTTTATATAAAATTGCATAGTGGAGAACAATTTTATATAAAAGTGCATAGTGGAGATCAATTTTATATAAAAGTGCATAGTGGAGATCAATTTTTATATAAAAATGTATAGTGGAGATCAAATTTATATAAAAGTGCATAGTGGAGATCAATTTTATACAAAAGTGCACATTGGAGATCAATTTTATATAAAAGTGCACAGTGGAGATCAATTTTATATATAATTGCATAGTGGAGATCCATTTTATATAAAAGTGCACAGTGGAGATCAATTTTATATAAAAGTGCATAGTGGAGATCAATTTTATATAAAAGTGCACAGTGGAGATCAATTTTATATAAAATTGCATAGTGGAGAACAATTTTATATAAAAGTGCACAGTGGAGATCAATGTTTATATAAAAATGCATAGTGGAGATCAATTTTATATAAAAGTGCACAGTGGAGATCAATTTTATATAAAATTGCATAGTGGAGAACAATTTTATATAAAAGTGCACAGTGGAGATCAATTTTTATATAAAAATGCATAGTGGAGAACAATTTTATATAAAAGTGCATAGTGGAGATCAATTTTTATATAAAAATGCATAGTGGAGATCAATTTTATATAAAAGTGCATAGTGGAGATCAATTTTATTTAAAAGTTCATAGTGGAGATCAATTTTATCTAAAAGTGCACAGTGGAGATCAATTTTATATAAAATTGCATAGTGGAAAACAATTTTATATAAAAGAGCATAGTGGAGATCAATTTTTATATAAAAATGCATAGTGGAGATCAATTTTATATAAAAGTTCATAGTGGAGATCAATTTTATATAAAAGTGCACAGTGGAGATCAATTTTATATAAAATTGCATAGTGGAGAACAATTTTATATAAAAGTGCATAGTGGAGATCAATTTTATTTAAAAGTTCATAGTGGAGATCAATTTTATCTAAAAGTGCACAGTGGAGATCAATTTTATATAAAATTGCATAGTGGAAAACAATTTTATATAAAAGAGCATAGTGGAGATCAATTTTTATATAAAAATGCATAGTGGAGATCAATTTTATATAAAAGTTCATAGTGGAGATCAATTTTATATAAAAGTGCACAGTGGAGATCAATTTTATATAAAATTGCATAGTGGAGAACAATTTTATATAAAAGTGCATAGTGGAGATCAATTTTATATAAAATTGCATAGTGGAGAACAATTTTATATAAAAGTTCATAGTGGAGATCAATTTTATATAAAAGTGCACAGTGGAGATCAATTTTATATAAAAGTGCATAGTGGAGATCAATTTTTATATAAAAATGCATAGTGGAGAACAATTTTATATAAAAGTGCATAGTGGAGATCAATTTTTATATAAAAATGCTTAGTGGAGATCAATTTTATATAAAAGTTCATAGTGGAGATCAATTTTATATAAAAATGCATAGTGGAGATCAATTTTATGTAAAAGTGCACAGTGGAGATCAATTTTATATAAAATTGCATAGTGGAGAACAATTTTATATAAAAGTGCATAGTGGAGATCAATTTTGTATAAAAGTTCATAGTGGAGATCAATTTTATATAAAAGTGCACAGTGGAAATCAATTTTATATAAAAGTGCACAGTGGAGATCAATTTTATATAAAAGTGCACAGTGGAGATCAATTTGATATAAAATTGCATAGTGGAGATCAATTTTATATAAAAGTGCATAGTGGAGATCAATTTTATATAAAAGTGCATAGTGGAGATCAATTTTTATATAAAAATGTATAGTGGAGATCAAATTTATATAAAAGTGCATAGTGGAGATCAATTTTATATAAAAGTTCATAGTGGAGATCAAGTTTATATAAAAGTGCACAGTGGAGATCAATTTTATATAAAATTGCATAGTGGAGAACAATTTTATATAAAAGTGCATAGTGGAGATCAATTTTATATAAAAGTGCACAGTGGAGATCAATTTTATATAAAATTGCATAGTGGAGATCAATTTTATATAAAAGTGCATAGTGGAGATCAATTTTATATAAAAGTTCATAGTGGAGATCAATTTTATATAAAAGTGCACAGTGGAGATCAATTTTATATAAAATTGCATAGTGGAGAACAATTTTATATAAAATTTCATAGTGGAGATCAATTTTATATAAAAGTTCATAGTGGAGATCAATTTTATATAAAAGTGCACAGTGGAGATCAATTTTATATAAAAGTTCATAGTGGAGATCAATTTTATATAAAATTGCATAGTGGAGATCAATTTTATATAAAAGTGCACCGTGGAGATCAATTTTATATAAAATTGCATAGTGGAGAAAAATTTTATATAAAAGTGCATAGTGGAGATCAATTTTGTATAAAAGTTCATAGTGGAGATCAATTTTATATAAAAGTGCACAGTGGAAATCAATTTTATATAAAAGTGCACAGTGGAAATCAATTTTATATAAAAGTGCACAGTGGAGATCAATTTTATATAAAATTGCATAGTGGAGAACAATTTTATATAAAAGTGCATAGTGGAGATCAATTTTTATATAAAAATGCATAGTGGAGATCAATTTTATATAAAAGTGCACAGTGGAGATCAATTTTATATAAAATTGCATAGTGGAGAACAATTTTATATAAAAGTGCATAGTGGAGATCAATTTTGTATAAAAGTTCATAGTGGAGATCAATTTTATATAAAAGTGCACAGTGGAAATCAATTTTATATAAAAGTGCACAGTGGAGATCAATTTTATATAAAATTGCATAGTGGAGAACAATTTTATATAAAAGTGCATAGTGGAGATCAATTTTTATATAAAAATGCATAGTGGAGATCAATTTTATATAAAAGTGCACAGTGGAGATCAATTTTATATAAAAGTGCACAGTGGAGATCAATTTTATATAAAAGTTCATAGTGGAGATCAATTTTATATAAAAGTGCACAGTGGAGATCAATTTTTTATAAAATTGCATAGTGGAGAACAATTTTATATAAAAGTGCATAGTGGAGATCAATTTTTATATAAAAATGCATAGTGGAGATCAATTTTATATAAAAGTGCACAGTGGAGATCAATTTGATATAAAATTGCATAGTGGAGATCAATTTTATATAAAAGTGCATAGTGGAGATCAATTTTATATAAAAGTGCATAGTGGAGATCAAATTTATATAAAAGTGCACAGTGGAGATCAATTTTATATAAAATTGCATAGTGGAGAACAATTTTATATAAAAGTGCATAGTGGAGATCAATTTTATATAAAAGTGCATAGTGGAGATCAATTTTTATATAAAAATGTATAGTGGAGATCAAATTTATATAAAAGTGCATAGTGGAGATCAATTTTATATAAAAGTTCATAGTGGAGATCAAGTTTATATAAAAGTGCACAGTGGAGATCAATTTTATATAAAATTGCATAGTGGAGAACAATTTTATATAAAAGTGCATAGTGGAGATCAATTTTTATATAAAAATGCATAGTGGAGATCAATTTTATATAAAAGTGCACAGTGGAGATCAATTTTATTTAAAATGCATGGTGGAGAACAATTTTATATAAAAGTGCATAGTGGAGATCAATTTTTATATAAAAATGCATAGTGGAGATCAATTTTTATATAAAAATGCATAGTGGAGATCAATTTTATATAAAAGTTCATAGTGGAGATCAATTTTATATAAAAGTGCACAGTGGAGATCAATTTTATATAAAAGTGCACAGTGGAGATCAATTTTTATATAAAAATGCATAGTGGAGATCAATTTTATATAAAAGTTCATAGTGGACATCAATTTTATATAAAAGTTCATAGTGGAGATCAATTTTATACAAAAGTGCACATTGGAGATCAATTTTATATAAAAGTGCACAGTGGAGATCAATTTTATATATAATTGCATAGTGGAGATCCATTTTATATAAAAGTGCACAGTGGAGATCAATTTTATATAAAAGTGCATAGTGGAGATCAATTTTATATAAAAGTGCACAGTGGAGATCAATTTTATATAAAATTGCATAGTGGAGAACAATTTTATATAAAAGTGCACAGTGGAGATCAATGTTTATATAAAAATGCATAGTGGAGATCAATTTTATATAAAAGTGCACAGTGGAGATCAATTTTATATAAAATTGCATAGTGGAGAACAATTTTATATAAAAGTGCACAGTGGAGATCAATTTTTATATAAAAATGCATAGTGGAGAACAATTTTATATAAAAGTGCATAGTGGAGATCAATTTTTATATAAAAATGCATAGTGGAGATCAATTTTATATAAAAGTGCATAGTGGAGATCAATTTTATTTAAAAGTTCATAGTGGAGATCAATTTTATCTAAAAGTGCACAGTGGAGATCAATTTTATATAAAATTGCATAGTGGAAAACAATTTTATATAAAAGAGCATAGTGGAGATCAATTTTTATATAAAAATGCATAGTGGAGATCAATTTTATATAAAAGTTCATAGTGGAGATCAATTTTATATAAAAGTGCACAGTGGAGATCAATTTTATATAAAATTGCATAGTGGAGAACAATTTTATATAAAAGTGCATAGTGGAGAACAATTTTATATAAAAGTGCATAGTGGAGAACAATTTTATATAAAAGTGCATAGTGGAGATCAATTTTAATATAAAAATGCTTAGTGGAGATCAATTTTATATAAAAGTGCATAGTGGAGATCAATTTTTATATAAAAATGTATAGTGGAGATCAAATTTATATAAAAGTGCATAGTGGAGATCAATTTTATATAAAAGTTCATAGTGGAGATCAAGTTTATATAAAAGTGCACAGTGGAGATCAATTTTATATAAAATTGCATAGTGGAGAACAATTTTATATAAAAGTGCATAGTGGAGATCAATTTTTATATAAAAATGCATAGTGGAGATCAATTTTATATAAAAGTGCACAGTGGAGATCAATTTTATTTAAAATGCATGGTGGAGAACAATTTTATATAAAAGTGCATAGTGGAGATCAATTTTTATATAAAAATGCATAGTGGAGATCAATTTTTATATAAAAATGCATAGTGGAGATCAATTTTATATAAAAGTTCATAGTGGAGATCAATTTTATATAAAAGTGCACAGTGGAGATCAATTTTATATAAAAGTGCACAGTGGAGATCAATTTTTATATAAAAATGCATAGTGGAGATCAATTTTATATAAAAGTTCATAGTGGACATCAATTTTATATAAAAGTTCATAGTGGAGATCAATTTTATACAAAAGTGCACATTGGAGATCAATTTTATATAAAAGTGCACAGTGGAGATCAATTTTATATATAATTGCATAGTGGAGATCCATTTTATATAAAAGTGCACAGTGGAGATCAATTTTATATAAAAGTGCATAGTGGAGATCAATTTTATATAAAAGTGCACAGTGGAGATCAATTTTATATAAAATTGCATAGTGGAGAACAATTTTATATAAAAGTGCACAGTGGAGATCAATGTTTATATAAAAATGCATAGTGGAGATCAATTTTATATAAAAGTGCACAGTGGAGATCAATTTTATATAAAATTGCATAGTGGAGAACAATTTTATATAAAAGTGCACAGTGGAGATCAATTTTTATATAAAAATGCATAGTGGAGAACAATTTTATATAAAAGTGCATAGTGGAGATCAATTTTTATATAAAAATGCATAGTGGAGATCAATTTTATATAAAAGTGCATAGTGGAGATCAATTTTATTTAAAAGTTCATAGTGGAGATCAATTTTATCTAAAAGTGCACAGTGGAGATCAATTTTATATAAAATTGCATAGTGGAAAACAATTTTATATAAAAGAGCATAGTGGAGATCAATTTTTATATAAAAATGCATAGTGGAGATCAATTTTATATAAAAGTTCATAGTGGAGATCAATTTTATATAAAAGTGCACAGTGGAGATCAATTTTATATAAAATTGCATAGTGGAGAACAATTTTATATAAAAGTGCATAGTGGAGAACAATTTTATATAAAAGTGCATAGTGGAGAACAATTTTATATAAAAGTGCATAGTGGAGATCAATTTTAATATAAAAATGCTTAGTGGAGATCAATTTTATATAAAAGTTCATAGTGGAGATCAATTTTATATAAAAGTGCACAGTGGAGATCAGTTTTATATAAAATTGCATAGTGGAGATCAATTTTATATAAAAGTGCATAGTGGAGATAAATTTTATATAAAAGTTCATAGTGGAGATAAATTTTATATAAAAGTTCATAGTGGAGATCAATTTTATATAAAAGTGCACAGTGGAGATCAATTTTATATAAAATTGCATAGTGGAGAACAATTTTATATAAAATTGCATAGTGGAGATCAATTTTATATAAAAGTGCATAGTGGAGATCAATTTTTATATAAAAATGCATAGTGGAGAACAATTTTATATAAAAGTGCATAGTGGAGATCAATTTTATATAAAATTGCATAGTGGAGAACAATTTTATATAAAAGTGCATAGTGGAGATCAATTTTTATATAAAAATCCATAGTGGAGAACAATTTTATATAAAAGTGCATAGTGGAGGTCAATTTTTATATAAAAATGCATAGTGGAGATCAATTTTATATAAAAGTGCATAGTGGAGATCAATTTTATATAAAAGTGCACAGTGGAGATCAATTGTATATAAAAGTGCACAGTGGAGATCAATTTTATATAAAAGTGCACAGTGGAGATCAATTTGATATAAAATTGCATAGTGGAGATCAATTTTATATAAAAGTGCATAGTGGAGATCAATTTTATATAAAAGTGCATAGTGGAGATCAAATTTATATAAAAGTGCACAGTGGAGATCAATTTTATATAAAATTGCATAGTGGAGAACAATTTTATATAAAAGTGCATAGTGGAGATCAATTTTATATAAAAGTGCATAGTGGAGATCAATTTTTATATAAAAATGTATAGTGGAGATCAAATTTATATAAAAGTGCATAGTGGAGATCAATTTTATACAAAAGTGCACATTGGAGATCAATTTTATATAAAAGTGCACAGTGGAGATCAATTTTATATATAATTGCATAGTGGAGATCCATTTTATATAAAAGTGCACAGTGGAGATCAATTTTATATAAAAGTGCATAGTGGAGATCAATTTTATATAAAAGTGCACAGTGGAGATCAATTTTATATAAAATTGCATAGTGGAGAACAATTTTATATAAAAGTGCACAGTGGAGATCAATGTTTATATAAAAATGCATAGTGGAGATCAATTTTATATAAAAGTGCACAGTGGAGATCAATTTTATATAAAATTGCATAGTGGAGAACAATTTTATATAAAAGTGCACAGTGGAGATCAATTTTTATATAAAAATGCATAGTGGAGAACAATTTTATATAAAAGTGCATAGTGGAGATCAATTTTTATATAAAAATGCATAGTGGAGATCAATTTTATATAAAAGTGCATAGTGGAGATCAATTTTATTTAAAAGTTCATAGTGGAGATCAATTTTATCTAAAAGTGCACAGTGGAGATCAATTTTATATAAAATTGCATAGTGGAAAACAATTTTATATAAAAGAGCATAGTGGAGATCAATTTTTATATAAAAATGCATAGTGGAGATCAATTTTATATAAAAGTTCATAGTGGAGATCAATTTTATATAAAAGTGCACAGTGGAGATCAATTTTATATAAAATTGCATAGTGGAGAACAATTTTATATAAAAGTGCATAGTGGAGAACAATTTTATATAAAAGTGCATAGTGGAGAACAATTTTATATAAAAGTGCATAGTGGAGATCAATTTTAATATAAAAATGCTTAGTGGAGATCAATTTTATATAAAAGTTCATAGTGGAGATCAATTTTATATAAAAGTGCACAGTGGAGATCAATTTTATATAAAAGTGCACAGTGGAGATCAGTTTTATATAAAATTGCATAGTGGAGATCAATTTTATATAAAAGTGCATAGTGGAGATAAATTTTATATAAAAGTTCATAGTGGAGATAAATTTTATATAAAAGTTCATAGTGGAGATCAATTTTATATAAAAGTGCACAGTGGAGATCAATTTTATATAAAATTGCATAGTGGAGAACAATTTTATATAAAATTGCATAGTGGAGATCAATTTTATATAAAAGTGCATAGTGGAGATCAATTTTTATATAAAAATGCATAGTGGAGAACAATTTTATATAAAAGTGCATAGTGGAGATCAATTTTATATAAAATTGCATAGTGGAGAACAATTTTATATAAAAGTGCATAGTGGAGATCAATTTTTATATAAAAATCCATAGTGGAGAACAATTTTATATAAAAGTGCATAGTGGAGGTCAATTTTTATATAAAAATGCATAGTGGAGATCAATTTTATATAAAAGTGCATAGTGGAGATCAATTTTATATAAAAGTGCACAGTGGAGATCAATTGTATATAAAAGTGCACAGTGGAGATCAATTTTATATAAAAGTGCACAGTGGAGATCAATTTGATATAAAATTGCATAGTGGAGATCAATTTTATATAAAAGTGCATAGTGGAGATCAATTTTATATAAAAGTGCATAGTGGAGATCAAATTTATATAAAAGTGCACAGTGGAGATCAATTTTATATAAAATTGCATAGTGGAGAACAATTTTATATAAAAGTGCATAGTGGAGATCAATTTTATATAAAAGTGCATAGTGGAGATCAATTTTTATATAAAAATGTATAGTGGAGATCAAATTTATATAAAAGTGCATAGTGGAGATCAATTTTATATAAAAGTTCATAGTGGAGATCAAGTTTATATAAAAGTGCACAGTGGAGATCAATTTTATATAAAATTGCATAGTGGAGAACAATTTTATATAAAAGTGCATAGTGGAGATCAATTTTATATAAAAGTGCACAGTGGAGATCAATTTTATATAAAATTGCATAGTGGAGATCAATTTTATATAAAAGTGCATAGTGGAGATCAATTTTATATAAAAGTTCATAGTGGAGATCAATTTTATATAAAAGTGCACAGTGGAGATCAATTTTATATAAAATTGCATAGTGGAGAACAATTTTATATAAAATTTCATAGTGGAGATCAATTTTATATAAAAGTTCATAGTGGAGATCAATTTTATATAAAAGTGCACAGTGGAGATCAATTTTATATAAAAGTTCATAGTGGAGATCAATTTTATATAAAATTGCATAGTGGAGATCAATTTTATATAAAAGTGCACCGTGGAGATCAATTTTATATAAAATTGCATAGTGGAGAAAAATTTTATATAAAAGTGCATAGTGGAGATCAATTTTGTATAAAAGTTCATAGTGGAGATCAATTTTATATAAAAGTGCACAGTGGAAATCAATTTTATATAAAAGTGCACAGTGGAAATCAATTTTATATAAAAGTGCACAGTGGAGATCAATTTTATATAAAATTGCATAGTGGAGAACGATTTTATATAAAAGTGCATAGTGGAGATCAATTTTTATATAAAAATGCATAGTGGAGATCAATTTTATATAAAAGTGCACAGTGGAGATCAATTTTATATAAAATTGCATAGTGGAGAACAATTTTATATAAAAGTGCATAGTGGAGATCAATTTTGTATAAAAGTTCATAGTGGAGATCAATTTTATATAAAAGTGCACAGTGGAAATCAATTTTATATAAAAGTGCACAGTGGAGATCAATTTTATATAAAATTGCATAGTGGAGAACAATTTTATATAAAAGTGCATAGTGGAGATCAATTTTTATATAAAAATGCATAGTGGAGATCAATTTTATATAAAAGTGCACAGTGGAGATCAATTTTATATAAAAGTGCACAGTGGAGATCAATTTTATATAAAAGTTCATAGTGGAGATCAATTTTATATAAAAGTGCACAGTGGAGATCAATTTTTTATAAAATTGCATAGTGGAGAACAATTTTATATAAAAGTGCATAGTGGAGATCAATTTTTATATAAAAATGCATAGTGGAGATCAATTTTATATAAAAGTGCACAGTGGAGATCAATTTGATATAAAATTGCATAGTGGAGATCAATTTTATATAAAAGTGCATAGTGGAGATCAATTTTATATAAAAGTGCATAGTGGAGATCAAATTTATATAAAAGTGCACAGTGGAGATCAATTTTATATAAAATTGCATAGTGGAGAACAATTTTATATAAAAGTGCATAGTGGAGATCAATTTTATATAAAAGTGCATAGTGGAGATCAATTTTTATATAAAAATGTATAGTGGAGATCAAATTTATATAAAAGTGCATAGTGGAGATCAATTTTATATAAAAGTTCATAGTGGAGATCAAGTTTATATAAAAGTGCACAGTGGAGATCAATTTTATATAAAATTGCATAGTGGAGAACAATTTTATATAAAAGTGCATAGTGGAGATCAATTTTTATATAAAAATGCATAGTGGAGATCAATTTTATATAAAAGTGCACAGTGGAGATCAATTTTACTTAAAATGCATGGTGGAGAACAATTTTATATAAAAGTGCATAGTGGAGATCAATTTTTATATAAAAATGCATAGTGGAGATCAATTTTTATATAAAAATGCATAGTGGAGATCAATTTTATATAAAAGTTCATAGTGGAGATCAATTTTATATAAAAGTGCACAGTGGAAATCAATTTTATATAAAAGTGCACAGTGGAGATCAATTTTTATATAAAAATGCATAGTGGAGATCAATTTTATATAAAAGTTCATAGTGGACATCAATTTTATATAAAAGTTCATAGTGGAGATCAATTTTATACAAAAGTGCACATTGGAGATCAATTTTATATAAAAGTGCACAGTGGAGATCAATTTTATATATAATTGCATAGTGGAGATCCATTTTATATAAAAGTGCACAGTGGAGATCAATTTTATATAAAAGTGCATAGTGGAGATCAATTTTATATAAAAGTGCACAGTGGAGATCAATTTTATATAAAATTGCATAGTGGAGAACAATTTTATATAAAAGTGCACAGTGGAGATCAATGTTTATATAAAAATGCATAGTGGAGATCAATTTTATATAAAAGTGCACAGTGGAGATCAATTTTATATAAAATTGCATAGTGGAGAACAATTTTATATAAAAGTGCACAGTGGAGATCAATTTTTATATAAAAATGCATAGTGGAGAACAATTTTATATAAAAGTGCATAGTGGAGATCAATTTTTATATAAAAATGCATAGTGGAGATCAATTTTATATAAAAGTGCATAGTGGAGATCAATTTTATTTAAAAGTTCATAGTGGAGATCAATTTTATATAAAAGTGCACAGTGGAGATCAATTTTATATAAAATTGCATAGTGGAAAACAATTTTATATAAAAGAGCATAGTGGAGATCAATTTTTATATAAAAATGCATAGTGGAGATCAATTTTATATAAAAGTTCATAGTGGAGATCAATTTTATATAAAAGTGCACAGTGGAGATCAATTTTATATAAAATTGCATAGTGGAGAACAATTTTATATAAAAGTGCATAGTGGAGAACAATTTTATATAAAAGTGCATAGTGGAGAACAATTTTATATAAAAGTGCATAGTGGAGATCAATTTTAATATAAAAATGCTTAGTGGAGATCAATTTTATATAAAAGTTCATAGTGGAGATCAATTTTATATAAAAGTGCACAGTGGAGATCAATTTTATATAAAAGTGCACAGTGGAGATCAGTTTTATATAAAATTGCATAGTGGAGATCAATTTTATATAAAAGTGCATAGTGGAGATAAATTTTATATAAAAGTTCATAGTGGAGATCAATTTTATATAAAAGTGCACAGTGGAGATCAATTTTATATAAAATTGCATAGTGGAGAACAATTTTATATAAGATTGCATAGTGGAGATCAATTTTATATAAAAGTGCATAGTGGAGATCAATTTTTATATAAAAATGCATAGTGGAGAACAATTTTATATAAAAGTGCATAGTGGAGATCAATTTTATATAAAAGTGCATAGTGGAGATCAATTTTTATATAAAAATCCATAGTGGAGAACAATTTTATATAAAAGTGCATAGTGGAGGTCAATTTTTATATAAAAATGCATAGTGGAGATCAATTTTATATAAAAGTGCATAGTGGAGATCAATTTTATATAAAAGTGCACAGTGGAGATCAATTGTATATAAAAGTGCACAGTGGAGATCAATTTTATATAAAATTGCACAGTGGAGATCAATTTTATATAAAAGTGCATAGTGGAGATCAATTTTATATAAAAGTTCATAGTGGAGATCAATTTTATATAAAAGTGCACAGTGGAGATCAATTTTATATAAAATTGCATAGTGGAGAACAATTTTATATAAAATTTCATAGTGGAGATCAATTTTATATAAAAGTTCATAGTGGAGATCAATTTTATATAAAAGTGCACAGTGGAGATCAATTTTATATAAAATTGCATAGTGGAGAACAATTTTATATAAAAGTGCATAGTGGAGATCAATTTTTATATAACAATGCATAGTGGAGATCAATTTTATATAAAAGTTCATAGTGGAGATCAATTTTATATAAAAGTGCACAGTGGAGATCAATTTTATATAAAAGTGCACAGTGGAGATCAATTTTATATATAATTGCATAGTGGAGATCAATTTTTATATAAAAATGCATAGTGGAGATCAATTTTATATAAAAGTGCATAGTGGAGATCAATTTTAAATAAAAGTGCATAGTGGAGATCAATTTTTATATAAAATGCATAGTGGAAATCAATTTTATATAAAAGTGCATAGTGGAGATCAATTTTATATAAAAGTTCATAGTGGAGATCAAGTTTATATAAAAGTGCACAGTGGAGATCAATTTTATATAAAATTGCATAGTGGAGAACAATTTTATATAAAAGTGCATAGTGGAGATCAATTTTTATATAAAAATGCATAGTGGAGATCAATTTTATATAAAAGTTCATAGTGGAGATCAATTTTATATAAAAGTGCACAGTGGAGATCAATTTTATATAAAATTGCATAGTGGAGAACAATTTTTTATTAAAGTGCATAGTGGAGATCAATTTTTATATAAAAATGCACAGTGGAGATCAATTTTATATAAAAGTGCACAGTGGAGATCAATTTTATATAAAAGTGCACAGTGGAGATCAATTTTATATAAAAGTTCATAGTGGAGATCAATTTTATATAAAAGTGCACAGTGGAGATCAGTTTTTTATAAAATTGCATAGTGGAGAACAATTTTATATAAAAGTGCATAGTGGAGATCAATTTTTATATAAAAATGCATAGTGGAGATCAATTTTATATAAAAGTGCACAGTGGAGATCAATTTGATATAAAATTGCATAGTGGAGATCAATTTTATATAAAAGTGCATAGTGGAGATCAATTTTATATAAAAGTGCATAGTGGAGATCAAATTTATATAAAAGTGCACAGTGGAGATCAATTTTATATAAAATTGCATAGTGGAGAACAATTTTATATAAAAGTGCATAGTGGAGATCAATTTTATATAAAAGTGCATAGTGGAGATCAATTTTTATATTAAAATGTATAGTGGAGATCAAATTTATATAAAAGTGCATAGTGGAGATCAATTTTATATAAAAGTTCATAGTGGAGATCAAGTTTATATAAAAGTGCACAGTGGAGATCAATTTTATATAAAATTGCATAGTGGAGAACAATTTTATATAAAAGTGCACAGTGGAGATCAATTTTATATAAAATTGCATAGTGGAGATCAATTTTATATAAAAGTGCATAGTGGAGATCAATTTTATATAAAAGTTCATAGTGGAGATCAATTTTATATAAAACTGCACAGTGGAGATCAATTTTATATAAAATTGCATAGTGGAGAACAATTTTATATAAAATTTCATAGTGGAGATCAATTTTATATAAAAGTTCATAGTGGAGATCAATTTTATATAAAAGTGCACAGTGGAGATCAATTTTATATAAAAGTTCATAGTGGAGATCAATTTTATATAAAATTGCATAGTGGAGATCAATTTTATATAAAAGTGCACCGTGGAGATCAATTTTATATAAAATTGCATAGTGGAGAAAAATTTTATATAAAAGTGCATAGTGGAGATCAATTTTGTATAAAAGTTCATAGTGGAGATCAATTTTATATAAAAGTGCACAGTGGAAATCAATTTTATATAAAAGTGCACAGTGGAAATCAATTTTATATAAAAGTGCACAGTGGAGATCAATTTTATATAAAATTGCATAGTGGAGAACAATTTTATATAAAAGTGCATAGTGGAGATCAATTTTTATATAAAAATGCATAGTGAAGATCAATGTTATATAAAAGTGCACAGTGGAGATCAATTTTATATAAAATTGCATAGTGGAGAACAATTTTATATAAAAGTGCATAGTGGAGATCAATTTTGTATAAAAGTTCATAGTGGAGATCAATTTTATATAAAAGTGCACAGTGGAAATCAATTTTATATAAAAGTGCACAGTGGAGATCAATTTTATATAAAATTGCATAGTGGAGAACAATTTTATATAAAAGTGCATAGTGGAGATCAATTTTTATATAAAAATGCATAGTGGAGATCAATTTTATATAAAAGTGCACAGTGGAGATCAATTTTATATAAAAGTGCACAGTGGAGATCAATTTTATATAAAAGTTCATAGTGGAGATCAATTTTATATAAAAGTGCACAGTGGAGATCAATTTTTTATAAAATTGCATAGTGGAGAACAATTTTATATAAAAGTGCATAGTGGAGATCAATTTTTATATAAAAATGCATAGTGGAGATCAATTTTATATAAAATTGCACAGTGGAGATCAATTTGATATAAAATTGCATAGTGGAGATCAATTTTATATAAAAGTGCATAGTGGAGATCAATTTTATATAAAAGTGCACAGTGGAGATCAATTTTATATAAAATTGCATAGTGGAGAACAATTTTATATAAAAGTGCATAGTGGAGATCAATTTTATATAAAAGTGCATAGTGGAGATGAATTTTATATAAAAGTGCACAGTGGAGATCAGTTTTATGTAAAATTGCATAGTGGAGAACAATTTTATATAAAAGTGCATAGTGGAGATCAATTTTATATAAAAGTGCATAGTGGAGATCAATTTTTATATAAAAATGCATAGTGGAGATCAATTTTATATAAAAGTGCATAGTGGAGATCAATTTTATATAAAAGTGCATAGTGGAGATAAATTTTTATATAAAAATGCATAGTGGAGATCAATTTTATATAAAAGTGCATAGTGGAGATCAATTTTATATAAAAGTTCATAGTGGAGATCAAGTTTATATAAAAGTGCACAGTGGAGATCAATTTTATATAAAATTGCATAGTGGAGAACAATTTTATATAAAAGTGCATAGTGGAGATCAATTTTTATATAAAAATGCATAGTGGAGATCAATTTTATATAAAAGTGCACAGTGGAGATCAATTTTATATAAAATTGCATAGTGGAGAACAATTTTATATAAAAGTGCATAGTGGAGATCAATTTTTATATAAAAATGCATAGTGGAGATCAATTTTATATAAAAGTGCATAGTGGAGATCAATTTTTATATAAAAATGCATAGTGGAGATCAATTTTATATAAAAGTTCATAGTGGAGATCAATTTTATATAAAAGTTCAGAGTGGAGATCAAGTTTATATAAAAGTGCACAGTGGAGATCAATTTTATATAAAATTGCATAGTGGAGAACAATTTTATATAAAATTGCATAGTGGAGAACAATTTTATATAAAAGTGCATAGTGGAGATCAATTTTTATATAAAAATGTATAGTGGAGAACAATTTTATATAAAAGTGCATAGTGGAGATCAATTTTATATAAAAGTTCATAGTGGAGATCAATTTTATATAAAAGTGCACAGTGGAGATCAATTTTATATAAAATTGCGTAGTGGAGAACAATTTTATATAAAAGTGCATAGTGGAGATCAATTTTTATATAAAAATGCATAGTGGAGATCAATTTTATATAAAATTGCATAGTGGAGATCAATTTTATATAAAAGTGCATAGTGGAGATCAATTTTATATAAAAGTGCATAGTGGAGATCAATTTTATATAAAAGTGCATAGTGGAGAACAATTTTATATAAAAGTGCATAGTGGAGATCAATTTTATATAAAAGTGCATAGTGGAGATCAATTTTTATATAAAAATGCATAGTGGAGATCAATTTTATATAAAAGTGCATAGTGGAGATCAATTTTATATAAAAGTGCATAGTGGAGATCAATTTCATATAAAAGTGCATAGTGGAGATCAATTTTATATAAAAGTTCATAGTGGAGATCAAGTTTATATAAAAGTGCATAGTGGAGATCAATTTTATATAAAATTGCATAGTGGAGAACAATTTTATATAAAAGTGCATAGTGGAGATCAATTTTTATATAAAAATGCATAGTGGAGATCAAGTTTATATAAAAGTGCACAGTGGAGATCAATTTTATATAAAATTGCATAGTTGAGAACAATTTTATATAAAAGTGCATAGTGGAGATCAATTTTTATATAAAAATGCATAGTGGAGATCAATTTTATATAAAAGTTCATAGTGGAGATCAATTTTATATAAAAGTGCACAGTGGAGATTAATTTTATATAAAAGTGCACAGTGGAGATCAATTTTATATAAAATTGCATAGTGGAGATCAATTTTATACAAAAGTGCATAGTGGAGATCAATTTTATATAAAAGTGCATAGTGGAGATCAATTTTATATAAAAGTGCACAGTGGAGATGAATTTTATATAAAATTGCATAGTGGAGAACAATTTTATATAAAAGTGCATAGTGGAGATCAATTTTTATATAAAAATGCATAGTGGAGAACAATTTTATATAAAAGTGCATAGTGGAGATCAATTTTTATATAAAAATGCATAGTGGAGATCAATTTTATATAAAAGTGCACAGTGGAGATCAATTTTATATAAAAGTTCATAGTGGAGATCAATTTTATATAAAAGTGCACAGTGGAGATCAATTTTATATAAAAGTGCACAGTGGAGATCAATTTTATATATAATTGCATAGTGGAGATCCATTTTATATAAAAGTGCACAGTGTAGATCAATTTTATATAAAAGTGCATAGTGAAGATCAATTTTATATAAAAGTGCACAGTGGAGATCAATTTTATATAAAATTGCATAGTGGAGAACAATTTTATATAAAAGTGCATAGTGGAGATCAATTTTTATATAAAAATGCATAGTGGAGAACAATTTTATATAAAAGTGCATAGTGGAGATCAATTTTTATATAAAAATGCATAGTGGAGATCAATTTTATATAAAAGTGCACAGTGGAGATCAATTTTATATAAAAGTTCATAGTGGAGATCAATTTTATATAAAAGTGCACAGTGGAGATCAATTTTATATAAAAGTGCACAGTGGAGATCAATTTTATATATAATTGCATAGTGGAGATCCATTTTATATAAAAGTGCACAGTGTAGATCAATTTTATATAAAAGTGCATAGTGAAGATCAATTTTATATAAAAGTGCACAGTGGAGATCAATTTTATATAAAATTGCATAGTGGAGAACAATTTTATATAAAAGTTCATAGTGGAGATCAATTTTATATAAAAGTTCATAGTGGAGATCAAGTTTATATAAAAGTGCACAGTGGAGATCAATTTTATATAAAATTGCATAGTGGAGAACAATTTTATATAAAAGTGCATAGTGGAGATCAATTTTTATATAAAAATGCATAGTGGAGATCAATTTTATATAAAAGTTCATAGTGGAGATCAATTTTATATAAAAGTGCACAGTGGAGATTAATTTTATATAAAAGTGCACAGTGGAGATCAATTTTATATAAAATTGCATAGTGGAGATCAATTTTATACAAAAGTGCATAGTGGAGATCAATTTTATATAAAAGTGCATAGTGGAGATCAATTTTATATAAAAGTGCATAGTGAAGATCAATTTTATATAAAAGTGCATAGTGGAGATCAATTATTAGAAAAAGTGCATAGTGGAGATCAATTTTATATAAAATTGCATAGTGGAGAACAATTTTATATAAAAGTGCATAGTGGAGATTAATTTTTATATAAAAATGCATAGTGGAGATCAATTTTTATATAAAAATGCATAGTGGAGATCAATTTTATATAAAATTGCATAGTGGAGAACAATTTTATATAAAAGTGCATAGTGGAGATCAATTTTTATATAAAAATGCATAGTGGAGATCAATTTTATATAAAATTGCATAGTGGAGAACAATTTTATATAAAAGTGCATAGTGGAGATCAATTTTTATATAAAAATGCATAGTGGAGATCAATTTTATATAAAAGTGCACAGTGGAGATCAATTTTATATAAAAATGCACAGTGGATATCAATTTTGTATAAAAATGAATAGTGAAGATCGATTTTATATAAAAGTGCATAGTGGAGATCAATTATTAGAAAAAGTGCATAGTGGAGATCAATTTTATATAAAATTGCATAGTGGAGAACAATTTTATATAAAAGTGCATAGTGGAGATCAATTTTTATATAAAAATGCATAGTGGAGATCAATTTTATATAAAAGTGCATAGTGGAGATCAATTTTATATAAAAGAGCACAGTGGAGATCAATTTTAAATAAAATTGCACAGTGGAGATCAATTTTATATAAAAGTGCACAGTGGAGATCAATTTTATATAAAATTGCATAGTGGAGATCAATTTTATATAAAAGTGCATAGTGAAGATCAATTTTATATAAAAGTGCATAGTGGAGATCAGTTTTATATAAAAGTGCACAGTGGAGATCAATTTTATATAAAAGTACATAGTGGAGATCAATTTTATATAAAAGTGCACAGTGGAGATCAATTTTATATAAAATTGCATAGTGGAGAACAATTTTATATAAAAGTGCATAGTGGAGATCAATTTTTATATAAAAATGCATAGTGGAGAACAATTTTATATAAAAGTGCATAGAGGAGATCAATTTTTATATAAAAATGCATAGTGGAGATCAATTTTATATAAAAGTGAATAGTGGAGATCAATTTTATATAAAAGTGCACAGTGGAGATCAATTTTATATAAAAGTTCATAGTGGAGATCAATTTTATATAAAAGTGCACAGTGGAGATCAATTTTATATAAAAGTGCACAGTGTAGATCAATTTTATATAAAAGTGCATAGTGGAGATCAATTTTATATAAAAGTGCATAGTGGAGATCAATTTTATATAAAATTGCATAGTGGAGAACAATTTTATATAAAAGTTCATAGTGGAGATCAATTTTATATAAAAGTGCACAGTGGAGATCAATTTTATATAAAATTGCATAGTGGAGATCAATTTTATATAAAAGTGCATAGTGGAGATCAATTTTTATATAAAAATGCATAGTGGAGAACAATTTTATATAAAAGTGCATAGTGGAGATCAATTTTATATAAAAGTTCATAGTGGAGATCAATTTTATATAAAAGTGCACAGTGGAGATCAATTTTATATAAAAGTGCACAGTGGAGATCAATTTTATATAAAATTGCATAGTGGAGAACAATTTTATATAAAAGTGCATAGTGGAGATCAATTTTGTATAAAAGTTCATAGTGGAGATCAATTTTATATAAAAGTGCACAGTGGAAATCAATTTTATATAAAAGTGCACAGTGGAGATCAATTTTATATAAAATTGCATAGTGGAGAACAATTTTATATAAAAGTGCATAGTGGAGATCAATTTTATATAAAAGTTCATAGTGGAGATCAATTTTATATAAAAGTGCATAGTGGAGATTAGGGATGAGCTTCGTGTTCGAGTCGAACCCATGTTCGACTCGAACATCGGCTGTTCGATCGTTCGCCGAATTGCGAACGTTATGGGCCGTTCGCGCTAAATTCGTGTGGCGCGTCACGGCCCATAATTCACTGCGGCATCGCAGTGCATTGCTGGCTGATGATTGGCCAAGCATGCACTATGACCCGCATGCTTGGCCAATCACAGCGCCGTCAGTAGAGAGAGCTGTAATTGGCCAAAGCCAGGGTGGCTTTGGCCAATTATGGCTCAGGGGATTTAGTACACACCCCACACTATATAAGGCCGCCTGCACGGCGGCCCTGTGTAGTGTGTGTTCCGGTGTGCTGAGAGATAGAGAGAGAGAGAGACAGTGTCATTTGATTTGAGTTAGATAGATTAGGCAGAACAGTCAGTCAGTTAGCTGCACTTACAGTGTATTGTGTATATATATGCATCCCAGGTGTTGCATATATATATACACACTGTATTCAGTTTAGCTAGATCCGTTCCTGTTATCTTCTATCTAGACTATTTACATTTAATGCAGTGCGTCCTGCTCACAGTGTTCAGCTAGATCCGTTCCTGCTATTTACATTTAGTGCAGTGCGTCCTGCTCACAGTGTTCAGCTAGATCCGTTCCTGTTATCTTCTAGACTATTTACATTTAGTGCAGTGCGTCCTGCTCACAGTGTTCAGCTAGATCCGTTCCTGCAATTTACATTTAGTGCAGTGCGTCCTGCTCACAGTGTTCAGCTAGATCCGTTCCTGCTATTTACATTTAGTGCAGTGCGTCCTGCTCACAGTGTTCAGCTAGATCCGTTCCTGCTATTTACATTTAGTGCAGTGCGTCCTGCTCACAGTGTTCAGCTAGATCCGTTCCTGCTATTTACATTTAGTGCAGTGCGTCCTGCTCACAGTGTTCAGCTAGATCCGTTCCTGTTATCTTCTAGACTATTTACATTTAGTGCAGTGCGTCCTGCTCACAGTGTTCAGCTAGATCCGTTCCTGCAATTTACATTTAGTGCAGTGCGTCCTGCTCACAGTGTTCAGCTAGATCCGTTCCTGCTATTTACATTTAGTGCAGTGCGTCCTGCTCACAGTGTTCAGCTAGATCCGTTCCTGCTATTTACATTTAGTGCAGTGCGTCCTGCTCACAGTGTTCAGCTAGATCCGTTCCTGCTATTTACATTTAGTGCAGTGCGTCCTGCTCACAGTGTTCAGCTAGATCCGTTCCTGCTATTTACATTTAGTGCAGTGCGTCCTGCTCACAGTGTTCAGCTAGATCCGTTCCTGTTAAATTCCTACTGACCGGCAGGCTTGTCTGGTTACAGTATATAAAGCTACCTGAAGAAAATTACAGGTGTTCTATTTGATCCTATTAGTACCACGGTCAGGCAGCTAGACTATTTACATTTATACAGTGCGTCCTGCTCACAGTGTTCAGCTAGATCCGTTCCTGTTATCTTCCTACTGACAGGCAGGCTTGTCTGGTTACAGTATATAAAGCTACCTGAAGAAAATTACAGGTGTTCTATTTGATCCTATTAGTACCACGGTCAGGCAGCTAGACTATTTACATTTAGTACAGTGCGTCCTGCTCACAGTGTACAGCTAGATCCGTTCCTGTTATCTTCCTACTGACAGGCAGGCTTGTCTGGTTACAGTATATAAAGCTACCTGAAGAAAATTACAGGTGTTCTATTTGATCCTATTAGTACCACGGTCAGGCAGCTAGACTATTTACATTTAGTACAGTGCGTCCTGCTCACAGTGTTCAGCTAGATCCGTTCCTGTTATCTTCCTACTGACAGGCAGGCTTGTCTGGTTACAGTATATAAAGCTACTTGAAGAAAATTACAGGTGTTCTATCCCAGCTTAGTGCAGCTACAGGCCATTAGTATGTCTGGAAGGCCAAGAAGGAGAGGCAGACAGTCACAAGCCAATAAGAGAGGGCAAGCAGGCTCTGTGTCTAGTGCTGGTCGTGGAGACGGTGCATCCTCATCAGCACGTGGCCATGGGACACGCTTGGCCTTTTTTTCGGCAGCTGGCCATGTTGAGCCGCAACATGCGGAAGACTTGGTCGAGTGGATGACCAAGCCGTCCTCATCCTCCTCATCCTCTCTCACCCATGCCCAGGGTGCTTTGTCTGGCAAAGCAGCGGCCTCTTCCCTCAGCTCAATGTCATCAGTGACTCCTTCCCTAGCTCCACCATGTCCTCATGAGGATTCCCTCGAACTGTTTGACCACAGTGTTGGGTACATGCTCCAGGAGGATGCCCAGCGTTTGGAAGGCTCTGATGACGATACTGAGCTCGATGAAGGCAGTAACATGAGCGCGGACAGAGGGGGTGCCCAAGAAGGACAGCAATCTGGCAGTCATGCTCCCCCTGCTGCAGCATACTGCCAGGTTTGCTCCAGTGATGAGGAGGGAGGGGATGATGAGGTCACTGACTCAACGTGGGTGCCTGATAGGAGAGAGGAGGAGGAGGAGGAGGAGGAGGAGGAGGAGGAGGAGGAGGCGGCAGCACATCACCAACGAGGCAGGATGCCCTCCAGGGGCCAGCCTAAGGGCAGCACATTGACTGCATCACACCCCAAAGCTCCACATGTGCAGGGCGCTGCAGTCTCTGCGCGTTATTCAAAAAGTTCTTTGGTGTGGGCCTTTTTTGAGACGAGTGCATCAGATCGCACCGCTGCTATTTGCAACATATGTCTCAAGCGTATCTCGCGTGGCCAAAATATCTCCCGCTTGGGTACCACATGCTTGACCAGACATATGTTGACCTGCCATGCAGTTCGTTGGCAAGCGTATCTAAAAGACCCACACCAAAGAACAAAGAGGATCTCTCCTTGCTCCTCATCAGCTGAGATTTCCAACCCCACTAGACCTTCAGTCCTCTCTGAGACCTGCAGTGAGAGGAATGAAGGTGTAGAATTAGGTGTGTCACAGCCAAGTACTTGTGGGCAATCTGCTTTTGGTACACCGACGTCAGATTGTACCAGGCAAATTTCCCTGCCCCAGCTGCTGCACCGCCGAAAGAAGTTTGCTCCCAGCCATCCACATGCCCAGCGGTTGAATGCTAGCTTGGCAAAATTGCTAGCACTTCAACTGCTGCCTTTTCAGTTGGTAGACTCTGTCCCCTTCCGTGAGTTTGTGGAATGTGCGGATCCTCAGTGGCAGGTACCCAAACGCCACTTTTTCTCACGGAAGGCGATTCCGGCTCTCTACCGGCATGTGGAAGGCAATGTCCATGCCTCGCTGGACAGGGCGGTCAGCGGTAAGGTGCATATTACCGCTGACTCATGGTCCAGCAGGCATGGACAGGGACGTTACCTAAGTTTCACGGCGCATTGGGTGACTCTGCTGGCAGCTGGGAAGGATGCAGGACAAGGTGCAGTAGTGTTGGAGGTTGTTCCGCCACCACGCCTCCAAAATGCTGATTGTGACACACCTCTCTCCTCCACCCCCTCCTCTTCTTCTTCCTCCATGGCCTCTTCCTCGGAACCAGCGGTGCTCCGTAGGCGTTCAAGGGGCTACGCAAGTACGCAGGCCAAAAGATGCCATGCGGTGCTTGAGCTGGTGTGCTTGGGGGACAGGAGCCACACTGGGGCAGAGGTTCTGTCAGCTCTGCAGGGGCAGGTTCAGAGGTGGTTGACGCCACGCCAACTTAAGGCAGGAATGGTGGTTTGCGACAATGGCACCAACCTCCTCTCTGCCCTCCGACAGGGACAAATGACCCATGTGCCCTGTTTGGCTCACGTCCTTAACTTGGTGGTGCAGCGGTTCTTGGGCAGGTACCCGGGCTTACAGGATGTCCTGAGGCAGGCCAGGAAAGTCTGTGTGCATTTCCGCCGGTCATATAATGCCAGTGCTCGGCTGACGGACCTCCAAAAGGAGTTTAACCTGCCCAAGAACCGCCTAATCTGTGACATGCCCACCAGGTGGAACTCAACATTGGCCATGCTGCAGCGGCTGCACACGCAGCAGAGGGCCATCAATGAGTACCTGTGCAACTATGGCACCAGGACAGGGTCAGGGGAGCTTGGTTTTTTTTCCCCATGCCAGTGGGCCATGATCAGGGATGCATGCACTGTCCTGTCACCATTCGAGGAGGCCACGAGGATGGTGAGCAGTGACAGTGCATGCATCAGTGACACTGTCCCCCTTGTCCACCTGTTGGAGCACACGCTGCGTGGAATAATGGACAGGGCACTTGAGGCAGAACAGAGGCAGGAAGAGGAGGACTTCCTTAGCTCTCAAGGCCCCCTTTATCCAGACAGTGTTCCTGCGTGCCCGCCGATCACACAGGAAGAGGACGAGGAGGAAGAGGAGGAGGAGGAAGATTGTGTCAGTATGGAGGTGGAGCCTGGCACTCAGCATCAGCAGCAGTCTTTAAGGGATCAGTCCCAAGAAACACATGGACTTGTACGTGGCTGGGAGGAGGTGGCTGCGGACCATGTCATTCTTAGTGACCCAGAGGACTCCGGACCGAATGCCTCAGCAAACCTACGCTGCATGGCCTCCCTGATCCTGCAAAGCCTGCGTAAGGATCCTCGTATTCGTGGTATCAAGGAGAAGGACCAATACTGGCTGGCAACCCTCCTTGATCCACGTTACAAGGGTAAGGTTGCGGACCTTATCTTGCCATCACAGAGGGAGCAGAGGATGAAACATCTTCGGGAGGCCTTGCAGAAAGGTCTGTGCAACGCGTTCCCAGAGACTGGGAGGTTACAAACTCCTGTTTCTGGACAACGTGTTGCTGAGGCTTCGGTCAGTCAAAGAAGGAGCGGTGGAGAAGGTGGCCGTCTGACCGATGCGTTCAGACAATTTTTTGGTCTGCAGCCCCAAGGTATGATCGGTTCCAGCAACCATCGCCAGCGTCTGTTTTACATGGTGCAGGAATACCTAGGGGCAAGATCAGACTTGGACACCTTTCCCACCGAAAATCCTCTGGGTTACTGGGTCTTGAGGATGGATCACTGGCCAGAGCTTGCACAGTATGCAATTGAGCTACTGGCCTGTCCTGCATCCAGCGTTCTTTCGGAACGCACATTCAGTGCTGCTGGAGGCGTGGTAACCGATCACAGGGTGCGTCTGTCCACCGACTCGGTCGATCGGCTGACCTTCATAAAAATGAATGAGTCTTGGATCACCACCAGCTACCAAGCACCTGATGCTGATGTAACCGAATAATTTTTTTTGAAATCTCAGATCCCTTCAAAGACTGCCTATGCTGATGCTGAGTGACTATCCCTGAGTAATTATCCTCTTCCTCCTCAATCATCACGCTGATAGCTTGTAAGAACATTTTTGGTTCTGGGCGCCACCACCAGTGCCTAAGGCACAATTTTTCAGCCCCTGTTTAACAGGGGCGTGTAATTACAATTTTTGATGTAATACTTTGCAGCAGGGCTCGTTCCTGCATTCCAACTAGAGTGTCTGTGAGGGGTTGCAGTGTTGTGGCACCAGCACCAGTGCCTAGGGCCCAATTTTTCTGCCCCTGTCTAACAGGGGCGTGTAATTACAATTTTTGATGCAATACTTTGCAGCAGGGCTCGTTCCTGCGTTCCAACTAGAGTGTCTGTGAGGGGTTGCAGTGTTGTGGCACCAGCACCAGTGCCTAAGGCCCAATTTTTCTGCCCCTGTCTAACAGGGGCGTGTAATTACAATTTTTGAAGCAATAATTTGCAGCAGGGCTCGTTCCTGCGTTCCAACTAGAGTGTCTGTGAGGGGTTGCAGTGTTGTGGCACCAGCACCAGTGCCTAAGGCCTAATTTTTCAGCTCCTGTTCAACAGGGGCATGTAATTACAATTCTTGATCTAATATTTCACAGCAGGGCCCTGTGAGGGCTTACAGTGTTGTGGCCACAGCAACACCTAAGGCCCAAATTTCTGCTGAGTATATAGGGCAGGACCCTACTTTCAAACATCTAACTTACAAACGACTCCTACTTGCAAACAGAAGGAGACAACAGGAAGTGAGATGAAATCTACCCCTAGGAAGGGAAATTCTCTCCTGTAAGAGTTAATATGGGAAAACAATTTCTCCTTTCCACTGATGCTTTCCAATCCTTGTTCCACAAAAAAACCCAAATTTTCAAAAAACATTTTTCATTGGGACAAAAAAGTGAGGTGAAATCTTCTGAAGAGGAGGAAAGACAGCAAAACAAATGTCACAGGGGTGATAACCCTTCCCTATGTTTTCCAAAAAGCTTAGAAAAGATTTTTTGGCTGGAGCTAAACACGTTAAAAATGTTCAAAATTACAAACAGATTCTACTTAACAACAAACCTACAGTCCCTGTCTTGTTTGCACCGCCTGTATACTGCTGTTCAGAGTATATAGGGCCTGGTGGCCCCACACCTTTCCTTATTTTAATTTGGGTGCGGGGTTCCCCTTAATATCCATACAAGACCCAAAGGGCCTGGTAATGGACTGGGGGGTACCCATGCCGTTTGTCTCACTGATTTTCATCCATATTGCCATGACCCGACATGACATTAAACCCGCAAGCAGTTTTAAATGAGATTTTTTCCTTTAAAAATGACATTTGGTGCAGGGACTGTTCTAAACATGGGAAACACGCGTCACTTTACAGGCATACTATAGACACCCCCCAAGTACGATATTTAAAGGAATATTTCACTTTTTTTTTTTTTACTTTAAGCATCATTAAAATCACTGCTCCCGAAAAAACGGCCGTTTTTAAAAGTTTTTTTTGCATTGATACATGTCCCCTGGGGTAGGACCCGGGTCCCCAAACCCTTTTTAGGACAATACCATGCAAATTAGCCTTTAAAATGAGCACTTTTGATTTCAAACGTTCGAGTCCCATAGACGTCAATGGGGTTCTAACGTTCGTGCGAACTTTCGGTCCGTTCGCGGGTTCTGGTGCGAACCGAACCGGGGGGTGTTCGGCTCATCCCTAGTGGAGATCAATTTTATATAAAAGTTCATAGTGGAGATCAATTTTATATAAAAGTGCACAGTGGAGAACAATTTTATATAAAAGTGCACAGTGGAGATCAATTTTATATAAAATTGCATAGTGGAGATCAATTTTATATAAAATTGCATAGTGGAGAACAATTTTATATAAAAGTGCATAGTGGAGATCAATTTTATATAAAAGTTCATAGTGGAGATCAATTTTATATAAAAGTGCACAGTGGAGATCAATTTTATATAAAATTGCATAGTGGAGAACAATTTTATATAAAAGTGCATAGTGGAGATCAATTTTGTATAAAAGTTCATAGTGGAGATCAATTTTATATAAAATTGCATAGTGGAGAACAATTTTATATAAAAGTGCATAGTGGAGATCAATTTTTATATAAAAATGCATAGTGGAGAACAATTTTATATAAAAGTGCATAGTGGAGATCAATTTTATATAAAAGTTCATAGTGGAGATCAATTTTATATAAAAGTGCACAGTGGAGAACAATTTTATATAAAAGTGCACAGTGGAGATCAATTTTATATAAAATTGCATAGTGGAGATCAATTTTATATAAAATTGCATAGTGGAGAACAATTTTATATAAAAGTGCATAGTGGAGATCAATTTTATATAAAAGTTCATAGTGGAGATCAATTTTATATAAAAGTGCACAGTGGAGATCAATTTTATATAAAATTGCATAGTGGAGAACAATTTTATATAAAAGTGCATAGTGGAGATCAATTTTTATATAAAAATGCATAGTGGAGATCAATTTTATATAAAAGTGCACAGTGGAGATCAATTTTATATAAAATTGCATAGTGGAGAACAATTTTATATAAAAGTGCATAGTGGAGATCAATTTTGTATAAAAGTTCATAGTGGAGATCAATTTTATATAAAAGTGCACAGTGGAAATCAATTTTATATAAAAGTGCACAGTGGAGATCAATTTTATATAAAATTGCATAGTGGAGATCAATTTTATATAAAAGTGCACAGTGGAGATCAATTTTATATAAAATTGCATAGTGGAGAACAATTTTATATAAAAGTGCATAGTGGAGATCAATTTGTATATGAAAATGCATAGTGGAGAACAATTTTATATAAAAGTGCATAGTGGAGATCAATTTTATATAAAAGTTCATAGTGGAGATCAATTTTATATAAAAGTGCACAGTGGAGATCAATTTTATATAAAATTGCATAGCGGAGATCAATTTTATATAAACATGCATAGTGGAGATCAATTTTTATATAAAAATGCATAGTGGAGAACAATTTTATATAAAAGTGCATAGTGGAGATCAATTTTATATAAAAGTTCATAGTGGAGATCAATTTTATATAAAAGTGCACAGTGGAGATCAATTTTATATAAAAGTGCACAGTGGAGATCAATTTTATATAAAATTGCATAGTGGAGATCAATTTTATATAAAAGTGCATAGTGGAGATCAATTTTTATATAAAATTGCATAGTGGAGAACAATTTTATATAAAAGTGCATAGTGGAGATCAATTTTATATAAAAGTTCATAGTGGAGATCAATTTTATATAAAAGTGCACAGTGGAGATCAATTTTATATAAAATTGCATAGTGGAGAACAATTTTATATAAAAGTGCATAGTGGAGATCAATTTTTATATAAAAATGCAAAGTGGAGATCAATTTTATATAAAAGTGCACAGTGGAGATCAATTTTATATAAAATTGCATAGTGGAGAACAATTTTATATAAAAGTGCATAGTGGAGATCAATTTTGTATAAAAGTTCATAGTGGAGATCAATTTTATATAAAAGTGCACAGTGGAGATCAATTTTATATAAAATTGCATAGTGGAGAACAATTTTATATAAAAGTGCATAGTGGAGATCAATTTTTATATAAAAATGCATAGTGGAGAACAATTTTATATAAAAGTGCATAGTGGAGATCAATTTTATATAAAATTGCATAGTGGAGAACAATTTTATATAAAAGTGCATAGTGGAGATCAATTTTTATATAAAAATGCATAGTGGAGAACAATTTTATATAAAAGTGCACAGTGGAGATCAATTTTATATAAAATTGCATAGTGGAGATCAATTTTATATAAAAGTGCATAGTGGAGAACAATTTTATATAAAAGTGCATAGTGGAGATCAATTTTTATATAAAAATGCATAGTGGAGATCAATTTTATATAAAAGTTCATAGTGGAGATCAATTTTATATAAAAGTTCAGAGTGGAGATCAAGTTTATATAAAAGTGCACAGTGGAGATCAATTTTATATAAAATTGCATAGTGGAGAACAATTTTATATAAAATTGCATAGTGGAGAACAATTTTATATAAAAGTGCATAGTGGAGATCAATTTTTATATAAAAATGCATAGTGGAGAACAATTTTATATAAAAGTGCATAGTGGAGATCAATTTTATATAAAAGTTCATAGTGGAGATCAATTTTATATAAAAGTGCACAGTGGAGATCAATTTTATATAAAATTGCATAGTGGAGAACAATTTTATATAAAAGTGCATAGTGGAGATCAATTTTTATATAAAAATGCATAGTGGAGATCAATTTTATATAAAAGTGCATAGTGGAGATCAATATTTATATAAAAATGCATAGTGGAGATCAATTTTATATAAAAGTGCACAGTGGAGATCAATTTTATATAAAAGTGCACAGTGGAGATCAATTTTATATAAAAGTTCATAGTAGAGATCAATTTTATATAAAAGTGCACAGTGGAGATCAATTTTATATAAAATTGCATAGTGGAGAACAATTTTATATAAAAGTGCATAGTGGAGATCAATTTTATATAAAAGTTCATAGTGGAGATGAATTTTATATAAAAGTGCACAGTGGAGATCAATTTTATATAAAATTGCATAGTGGAGAACAATTTTATATAAAAGTGCATAGTGGAGATCAATTTGTATATGAAAATGCATAGTGGAGAACAATTTTATATAAAAGTGCATAGTGGAGATCAATTTTATATAAAAGTGCACAGTGGAGATCAATTTTTTATAAAAGTTCATAGTGGAGATCAATTTTATATAAAAGTGCACAGTGGAGATCAATTTTATATAAAAGTGCACAGTGGAGATCAATTTTATATATAATTGCATAGTGGAGATCCATTTTATATAAAAGTTCATAGTGGAGATTAATTTTATATAAAAGTGCATAGTGGAGATCAATTTTATATAAAATTGCATAGTGGAGAACAATTTTATATAAAAGTTCATAGTGGAGATCAATTTTATATAAAAGTGCACAGTGGAGATCAATTTTATATAAAATTGCATAGCGGAGATCAATTTTATATAAAAATGCATAGTGGAGATCAATTTTTATATAAAAATGCATAGTGGAGAACAATTTTATATAAAAGTGCATAGTGGAGATCAATTTTATATAAAAGTTCATAGTGGAGATCAATTTTATATAAAAGTGCACAGTGGAGATCAATTTTATATAAAAGTGCACAGTGGAGATCAATTTTATATAAAAGTGCATAGTGGAGATCAATTTTTATATAAAATTGCATAGTGGAGAACGATTTTATATAAAAGTGCATAGTGGAGATCAACTTTATATAAAAGTTCATAGTGGAGATCAATTTTATATGAAAGTGCACAGTGGAGATCAATTTTATATAAAATTGCATAGTGGAGAACAATTTTATATAAAAGTGCATAGTGGAGATCAATTTTTATATAAAAATGCAAAGTGGAGATCAATTTTATATAAAAGTGCACAGTGGAGATCAATTTTATATAAAATTGCATAGTGGAGAACAATTTTATATAAAAGTTCATAGTGGAGATCAATTTTATATAAAAGTGCACAGTGGAGATCAATTTTATATAAAATTGCATAGTGGAGATCAATTTTATATAAAAGTGCATAGTGGAGATCAATTTTTATATAAAAATGCATAGTGGAGAACAATTTTATATAAAAGTGCATAGTGGAGATCAATTTTATATAAAAGTTCATAGTGGAGATCAATTTTATATAAAAGTGCACAGTGGAGATCAATTTTATATAAAAGTGCACAGTGGAGATCAATTTTATATAAAATTGCATAGTGGAGATCAATTTTATATAAAAGTGCATAGTGGAGATCAATTTTATATTAAAGTGCATAGTGGAGATCAATTTTTATATAAAAATGCATAGTGGAGAACAATTTGATATAAAAGTGCATAGTGGAGATCAATTTTATATAAAAGTTCATAGTGGAGATCAATTTTATATAAAAGTGCACAGTGGAGATCAATTTTATATAAAATTGCATAGTGGAGAACAATTTTATATAAAAGTGCATAGTGGAGATCAATTTTTATATAAAAATGCATAGTGGAGATCAATTTTATATAAAAGTGCACAGTGGAGATCAATTTTATATAAAATTGCATAGTGGAGAACAATTTTATATAAAAGTGCATAGTGGAGATCAATTTTGTATAAAAATTCATAGTGGAGATCAATTTTATATAAAAGTGCACAGTGGAGATCAATTTTATATAAAAGTGCACAGTGGAGATCAATTTTATATAAAATTGCATAGTGGAGAACAATTTTATATAAAAGTGCATAGTGGAGATCAATTTTGTATAAAAGTTCATAGTGGAGATCAATTTTATATAAAAGTGCACAGTGGAAATCAATTTTATATAAAAATGCACAGTGGAGATCAATTTTATATAAAATTGCATAGTGGAGAACAATTTTATATAAAAGTGCATAGTGGAGATCAATTTTTATATAAAAATGCATAGTGGAGATCAAGTTTATATAAAAGTGCACAGTGGAGATCAATTTTATATAAAATTGCATAGCGGAGATCAATTTTATATAAAAATGCATAGTGGAGATCAATTTTTATATAAAAATGCATAGTGGAGAACAATTTTATATAAAAGTGCATAGTGGAGATCAATTTTATATAAAAGTGCACAGTGGAGATCAATTTTATATAAAAGTGCACAGTGGAGATCAATTTTATATAAAATTGCATAGTGGAGATCAATTTTATATAAAAGTGCATAGTGGAGATCAATTTTATATAAAAGTGCATAGTGGAGATCAATTTTTATATAAAATTGCATAGTGGAGAACAATTTTATATAAAAGTGCATAGTGGAGATCAATTTTATATAAAAGTTCATAGTGGAGATCAATTTTATATAAAAGTGCATAGTGAAGATCAATTTTATATAAAAGTGCATATTGGAGATCAGTTTTATATAAAAGTGCACAGTGGAGATCAATTTTATATAAAATTGCATAGTGGAGAACAATTTTATATAAAATTGCATAGTGGAGATCAAGTTTATATAAAAGTGCACAGTGGAGATCAATTTTTTTATAAAAGTTCATAGTGGAGATCAATTTTATATAAAAGTGCACAGTGGAGATCAATTTTATATAAAAGTGCACAGTGGAGATCAATTTTATATATAATTGCATAGTGGAGATCCATTTTATATAAAAGTTCATAGTGGAGATTAATTTTATATAAAAGTGCACAGTGGAGATCAATTTTATATAAAATTGCATAGTGGAGAACAATTTTATATAAAAGTGCATAGTGGAGATCAATTTTTATATAAAAATGCATAGTGGAGAACAATTTTATATAAAAGTGCATAGTGGAGATCAATTTTATATAAAATTGCATAGTGGAGAACAATTTTATATAAAAGTGCATAGTGGAGATCAATTTTTATATAAAAATGCATAGTGGAGAACAATTTTATATAAAAGTGCACAGTGGAGATCAATTTTATATAAAATTGCATAGTGGAGATCAATTTTATATAAAAGTGCATAGTGGAGATCAATTTTATATAAAAGTGCATAGTGGAGATCAATTTTATATAAAAGTGCACAGTGGAGATCAATTTTATATAAAATTGCATAGTGGAGATCAATTTTATATAAAAGTGCATAGTGGAGATCAATTTTTATATAAAAATGCATAGTGGAGATCAATTTTATATAAAAGGGCACAGTGGAGATCAATTTTATATAAAATTGCATAGTGGAGAACAATTTTATATAAAAGTGCATAGTGGAGATCAATTTGTATATGAAAATGCATAGTGGAGAACAATTTTATATAAAAGTGCATAGTGGAGATCAATTTTATATAAAAGTTCATAGTGGAGATCAATTTTATATAAAAGTGCACAGTGGAGATCAATTTTATATAAAATTGCATAGTGGAGAACAATTTTATATAAAAGTGCATAGTGGAGATCAATTTTTATATAAAAATGCATAGTGGAGATCAATTTTATATAAAAGTGCATAGTGGAGATCAATTTTATATAAAAGTGCACAGTGGAGATCAATTTTATATAAAAGTGCACAGTGGAGATCAATTTTATATAAAATTGCATAGTGGAGAACAATTTTATATAAAAGTGCATAGTGGAGATCAATTTTTATATAAAAATGCATAGTGGAGATCAATTTTATATAAAAGTGCACAGTGGAGATCAATTTTATATAAAATTGCATAGTGGAGAACAATTTTATATAAAAGTGCATAGTGGAGATCAATTTTGTATAAAAATTCATAGTGGAGATCAATTTTATATAAAAGTGCACAGTGGAGATCAATTTTATATAAAAGTGCACAGTGGAGATCAATTTTATATAAAATTGCATAGTGGAGAACAATTTTATATAAAAGTGCATAGTGGAGATCAATTTTGTATAAAAGTTCATAGTGGAGATCAATTTTATATATAAGTGCACAGTGGAAATCAATTTTATATAAAAATGCACAGTGGAGATCAATTTTATATAAAATTGCATAGTGGAGAACAATTTTATATAAAAGTGCATAGTGGAGATCAATTTTTATATAAAAATGCATAGTGGAGATCAAGTTTATATAAAAGTGCACAGTGGAGATCAATTTTATATAAAATTGCATAGCGGAGATCAATTTTATATAAAAATGCATAGTGGAGATCAATTTTTATATAAAAATGCATAGTGGAGAACAATTTTATATAAAAGTGCATAGTGGAGATCAATTTTATATAAAAGTGCACAGTGGAGATCAATTTTATATAAAAGTGCACAGTGGAGATCAATTTTATATAAAATTGCATAGTGGAGATCAATTTTATATAAAAGTGCATAGTGGAGATCAATTTTATATAAAAGTGCATAGTGGAGATCAATTTTTATATAAAATTGCATAGTGGAGAACAATTTTATATAAAAGTGCATAGAGGAGATCAATTTTATATAAAAGTTCATAGTGGAGATCAATTTTATATAAAAGTGCATAGTGAAGATCAATTTTATATAAAAGTGCATATTGGAGATCAGTTTTATATAAAAGTGCACAGTGGAGATCAATTTTATATAAAATTGCATAGTGGAGAACAATTTTATATAAAATTGCATAGTGGAGATCAAGTTTATATAAAAGTGCACAGTGGAGATCAATTTTTTTATAAAAGTTCATAGTGGAGATCAATTTTATATAAAAGTGCACAGTGGAGATCAATTTTATATAAAAGTGCACAGTGGAGATCAATTTTATATATAATTGCATAGTGGAGATCCATTTTATATAAAAGTTCATAGTGGAGATTAATTTTATATAAAAGTGCACAGTGGAGATCAATTTTATATAAAATTGCATAGTGGAGAACAATTTTATATAAAAGTGCATAGTGGAGATCAATTTTTATATAAAAATGCATAGTGGAGAACAATTTTATATAAAAGTGCATAGTGGAGATCAATTTTATATAAAATTGCATAGTGGAGAACAATTTTATATAAAAGTGCATAGTGGAGATCAATTTTTATATAAAAATGCATAGTGGAGAACAATTTTATATAAAAGTGCACAGTGGAGATCAATTTTATATAAAATTGCATAGTGGAGATCAATTTTATATAAAAGTGCATAGTGGAGATCAATTTTATATAAAAGTGCATAGTGGAGATCAATTTTATATAAAAGTGCACAGTGGAGATCAATTTTATATAAAATTGCATAGTGGAGATCAATTTTATATAAAAGTGCATAGTGGAGATCAATTTTTATATAAAAATGCATAGTGGAGATCAATTTTATATAAAAGGGCACAGTGGAGATCAATTTTATATAAAATTGCATAGTGGAGAACAATTTTATATAAAAGTGCATAGTGGAGATCAATTTGTATATGAAAATGCATAGTGGAGAACAATTTTATATAAAAGTGCATAGTGGAGATCAATTTTATATAAAAGTTCATAGTGGAGATCAATTTTATATAAAAGTGCACAGTGGAGATCAATTTTATATAAAATTGCATAGTGGAGAACAATTTTATATAAAAGTGCATAGTGGAGATCAATTTTTATATAAAAATGCATAGTGGAGATCAATTTTATATAAAAGTGCATAGTGGAGATCAATTTTATATAAAATTGCATAGTGGAGATCAATTTTATATAAAATTGCATAGTGGAGATCAATTTTATATAAAAGTGCATAGTGGAGATCAATTTTATATAAAAGTGCACAGTGGAGATCAATTTTATATAAAAGTTCATAGTGGAGATCAATTTTATATAAAAGTGCACAGTGGAGATCAATTTTATATAAAAGTGCACAGTGGAGATCAATTTTATATATAATTGCATAGTGGAGATCCATTTTATATAAAAGTGCACAGTGTAGATCAATTTTATATAAAAGTGCATAGTGGAGATCAATTTTATATAAAAGTGCACAGTGGAGATCAATTTTATATAAAATTGAATAGCGGAGATCAATTTTATATAAAAATGCATAGTGGAGATCAATTTTTATATAAAAATGCATAGTGGAGAACAATTTTATATAAAAGTGCATAGTGGAGATCAATTTTATATAAAAGTTCATAGTGGAGATCAATTTTATATAAAAGTGCACAGTGGAGATCAATTTTATATAAAAGTGCACAGTGGAGATCAATTTGATATAAAATTGCATAGTGGAGATCAATTTTATATAAAAGTGCATAGTGGAGATCAATTTTATATAAAAGTGCATAGTGGAGATCAATTTTTATATAAAAATGCATAGTGGAGAACAATTTTATATAAAAGTGCATAGTGGAGATCAATTTTATATAAAAGTTCATAGTGGAGATCAATTTTATATAAAAGTGCACAGTGGAGATCAATTTTATATAAAATTGCATAGTGGAGAACAATTTTATATAAAAGTGCATAGTGGAGATCAATTTTTATATAAAAATGCATAGTGGAGATCAATTTTATATAAAAGTGCACAGTGGAGATCAATTTTATATAAAATTGCATAGTGGAGAACAATTTTATATAAAAGTGCATAGTGGAGATCAATTTTGTATAAAAGTTCATAGTGGAGATCAATTTTATATAAAAGTGCACAGTGGAAATCAATTTTATATAAAAGTGCACAGTGGAGATCAATTTTATATAAAATTGCATAGTGGAGAACAATTTTATATAAAAGTGCATAGTGGAGATCAATTTTTATATAAAAATGCATAGTGGAGTTCAATTTTATATAAAAGTGCACAGTGGAGATCAATTTTATATAAAATTGCATAGTGGAGAACAATTTTATATAAAAGTGCATAGTGGAGATCAATTTTGTATAAAAGTTCATAGTGGAGATCAATTTTAGATAAAAGTGCACAGTGGAAATCAATTTTATATAAAAGTGCACAGTGGAGATCAATTTTATATAAAATTGCATAGTGGAGAACAATTTTATATAAAAGTGCATAGTGGAGATCAATTTTTATATAAAAATGCATAGTGGAGATCAATTTTATAAAAAAGTGCACAGTGGAGATCAATTTTATATAAAAGTGCACAGTGGAGATCAATTTTATATAAAAGTTCATAGTGGAGATCAATTTTATATAAAAGTGCACAGTGGAGATCAATTTTATATAAAATTGCATAGTGGAGAACAATTTTATATAAAAGTGCATAGTAGAGATCAATTTTTATATAAAAATGCATAGTGGAGAACAATTTTATATAAAAGTGCATAGTGGAGATCAATTTTATATAAAAGTTCATAGTGGAGATCAATTTTATATAAAAGTGCACAGTGGAGAACAATTTTATATAAAAGTGCACAGTGGAGATCAATTTTATATAAAATTGCATAGTGGAGATCAATTTTATATAAAAGTGCATAGTGGAGATCAATTTTATATAAAAGTGCATAGTGGAGATCAATTTTATATAAAAGTGCACAGTGGAGATCAATTTTATATAAAATTGCATAGTGGAGATCAATTTTATATAAAAGTGCATAGTGGAGATCAATTTTTATATAAAAATGCATAGTGGAGATCAATTTTATATAAAAGTGCACAGTGGAGATCAATTTTATATAAAATTGCATAGTGGAGAACAATTTTATATAAAAGTGCATAGTGGAGATCAATTTGTATATGAAAATGCATAGTGGAGAACAATTTTATATAAAAGTGCATAGTGGAGATCAATTTTATATAAAAGTTCATAGTGGAGATCAATTTTATATAAAAGTGCACAGTGGAGATCAATTTTATATAAAATTGCATAGCGGAGATCAATTTTATATAAAATTGCATAGTGGAGATCAATTTTATATAAAAGTGCATAGTGGAGATCAATTTTATATAAAAGTGCATAGTGGAGATCAATTTTTATATAAAATTGCATAGTGGAGATCAATTTTATATAAAAGTGCATAGTGGAGATCAATTTTTATATAAAAATGCATAGTGGAGATCAATTTTATATAAAAGGGCACAGTGGAGATCAATTTTATATAAAATTGCATAGTGGAGAACAATTTTATATAAAAGTGCACAGTGGAGATCAATTTGTATATGAAAATGCATAGTGGAGAACAAATTTATATAAAAGTGCATAGTGGAGATCAATTTTATATAAAAGTGCATAGTGGAGATCAATTTTATATAAAAGTTCATAGTGGAGATCAATTTTATATAAAAGTGCACAGTGGAGAACAATTTTATATAAAAGTGCACAGTGGAGATCAATTTTATATAAAATTGCATAGTGGAGATCAATTTTATATAAAAGTGCATAGTGGAGATCAATTTTATATAAAAGTGCATAGTGGAGATCAATTTTATATAAAAGTGCACAGTGGAGATCAATTTTATATAAAATTGCATAGTGGAGATCAATTTTATATAAAAGTGCATAGTGGAGATCAATTTTTATATAAAAATGCATAGTGGAGATCAATTTTATATAAAAGTGCACAGTGGAGATCAATTTTATATAAAATTGCATAGTGGAGAACAATTTTATATAAAAGTGCATAGTGGAGATCAATTTGTATATGAAAATGCATAGTGGAGAACAATTTTATATAAAAGTGCATAGTGGAGATCAATTTTATATAAAAGTTCATAGTGGAGATCAATTTTATTTAAAAGTGCACAGTGGAGATCAATTTTATATAAAATTGCATAGTGGAGAACAATTTTATATAAAAGTGCATAGTGGAGATCAATTTTTATATAAAAATGCATAGTGGAGATCAATTTTATATAAAAGTGCATAGTGGAGATCAATTTTTATATAAAAATGCATAGTGGAGATCAATTTTATATAAAAGTGCACAGTGGAGATCAGTTTTATATATAAGTGCACAGTGGAGATCAATTTTATATAAAAGTTCATAGTGGAGATCAATTTTATATAAAAGTGCACAGTGGAGATCAATTTTATATAAAATTGCATAGTGGAGAACAATTTTATATAAAAGTGCATAGTGGAGATCAATTTTTATATAAAAATGCATAGTGGAGATCAATTTTATATAAAAGTGCACAGTGGAGATCAATTTTATATAAAATTGCATAGTGGAGAACAATTTTATATAAAAGTGCATAGTGGAGATCAATTTTTATATAAAAATGCATAGTGGAGATCAATTTTATATAAAAGTTCATAGTGGAGATCAATTTTATATAAAAGTTCAGAGTGGAGATCAAGTTTATATAAAAGTGCACAGTGGAGATCAGTTTTATATAAAAGTGCACAGTGGAGATCAATTTTATATAAAAGTTCATAGTGGAGATCAATTTTATATAAAAGTGCATAGTGGAGAACAATTTTATATAAAAGTGCATAGTGGAGATCAATTTTTATATAAAAATGCATAGTGGAGATCAATTTTATATAAAAGTTCATAGTGGAGATCAATTTTATATAAAAGTTCAGAGTGGAGATCAAGTTTATATAAAAGTGCACAGTGGAGATCAATTTTATATAAAATTGCATAGTGGAGAACAATTTTATATAAAATTGCATAGTGGAGAACAATTTTATATAAAAGTGCATAGTGGAGATCAATTTTTATATAAAAATGCATAGTGGAGAACAATTTTATATAAAAGTGCATAGTGGAGATCAATTTTATATAAAAGTTCATAGTGGAGATCAATTTTATATAAAAGTGCACAGTGGAGATCAATTTTATATAAAATTGCATAGTGGAGAACAATTTTATATAAAAGTGCATAGTGGAGATCAATTTTTATATAAAAATGCATAGTGGAGATCAATTTTATATAAAAGTGCATAGTGGAGATCAATTTTTATATAAAAATGCATAGTGGAGATCAATTTTATATAAAATTGCACAGTGGAGATCAATTTTATATAAAAGTGCATAGTGGAGATCAATTTTTATATAAAAATGCATAGTGGAGAACAATTTTATATAAAAGTGCATAGTGGAGATCAATTTTATATAAAAGTTCATAGTGGAGATCAATTTTATATAAAAGTGCACAGTGGAGATCAATTTTATATAAAAGTGCACAGTGGAGAACAATTTTATATAAAAGTGCATAGTGGAGATCAATTTTATATAAAAGTGCATAGTGGAGATCAATTTTATATAAAAGTGCATAGTGGAGATCAATTTTTATATAAAATTGCATAGTGGAGAACAATTTTATATAAAAGTGCATAGTGGAGATCAATTTTATATAAAAGTTCATAGTGGAGATCAATTTTTATATAAAAATGCATAGTGGAGAACAATTTTATATAAAAGTGCACAGTGGAGATCAATTTTATATAAAATTGCATAGTGGAGATCAATTTTATATAAAAGTGCATAGTGGAGATCAATTTTATATAAAAGTGCATAGTGGAGATCAATTTTATATAAAAGTGCACAGTGGAGATCAATTTTATATAAAATTGCATAGTGGAGATCAATTTTATATAAACGTGCATAGTGGAGATCAATTTTTATATAAAAATGCATAGTGGAGATCAATTTTATATAAAAGGGCACAGTGGAGATCAATTTTATATAAAATTGCATAGTGGAGAACAATTTTATATAAAAGTGCATAGTGGAGATCAATTTTTATATAAAAATGCATAGTGGAGATCAATTTTATATAAAAGTTCATAGTGGAGATCAATTTTATATAAAAGTGCACAGTGGAGATCAATTTTATATAAAAGTGCACAGTGGAGAACAATTTTATATAAAAGTGCATAGTGGAGATCAATTTTTATATAAAAATGCAAAGTGGAGATCAATTTTATATAAAAGTGCACAGTGGAGATCAATTTTATATAAAAGTGCACAGTGGAAATCAATTTTATATAAAAGTGCACAGTGGAGATCAATTTTATATAAAATTGCATAGTGGAGAACAATTTTATATAAAAGTGCATAGTGGAGATCAATTTTTATATAAAAATGCATAGTGGAGAACAATTTTATATAAAAGTGCACAGTGGAGATCAATTTTATATAAAATTGCATAGTGGAGATCAAATTTATATAAAAGTGCACAGTGGAGATCAATTTTATATAAAAGTGCACAGTGGAGATCAATTTGATATAAAATTGCATAGTGGAGATCAATTTTATATAAAAGTGCATAGTGGAGATCAATTTTATATAAAAGTGCATAGTGGAGATCAATTTTTATATAAAAGTGCATAGTGGAGAACAATTTTATATAAAAGTGCATAGTGGAGATCAATTTTATATAAAAGTTCATAGTGGAGATCAATTTTATATAAAAGTGCACAGTGGAGATCAATTTTATATAAAATTACATAGTGGAGAACAATTTTATATAAAAGTGCATAGTGGAGATCAATTTTTATATAAAAATGCATAGTGGAGATCAATTTTATATAAAAGTGCACAGTGGAGATCAATTTTATATAAAATTGCATAGCGGAGATCAATTTTATATAAAAATGCATAGTGGAGATCAATTTTTTTATAAAAATGCATAGTGGAGAACAATTTTATATAAAAGTGCATAGTGGAGATCAATTTTATATAAAAGTTCATAGTGGAGATCAATTTTATATAAAAGTGCACAGTGGAGATCAATTTTATATAAAAGTGCACAGTGGAGAACAATTTTATATAAAAGTGCATAGTGGAGATCAATTTTTATATAAAAATGCAAAGTGGAGATCAATTTTATATAAAAGTGCACAGTGGAGATCAATTTTATATAAAAGTGCACAGTGGAAATCAATTTTATATAAAAGTGCACAGTGGAGATCAATTTTATATAAAATTGCATAGTGGAGAACAATTTTATATAAAAGTGCATAGTGGAGATCAATTTTTATATAAAAATGCATAGTGGAGAACAATTTTATATAAAAGTGCACAGTGGAGATCAATTTTATATAAAATTGCATAGTGGAGATCAAATTTATATAAAAGTGCACAGTGGAGATCAATTTTATATAAAAGTGCACAGTGGAGATCAATTTGATATAAAATTGCATAGTGGAGATCAATTTTATATAAAAGTGCATAGTGGAGATCAATTTTATATAAAAGTGCATAGTGGAGATCAATTTTTATATAAAAATGCATAGTGGAGAACAATTTTATATAAAAGTGCATAGTGGAGATCAATTTTATATAAAAGTTCATAGTGGAGATCAATTTTATATAAAAGTGCACAGTGGAGATCAATTTTATATAAAATTGCATAGTGGAGAACAATTTTATATAAAAGTGCATAGTGGAGATCAATTTTTATATAAAAATGCATAGTGGAGATCAATTTTATATAAAAGTGCACAGTGGAGATCAATTTTATATAAAATTGCATAGTGGAGAACAATTTTATATAAAAGTGCATAGTGGAGATCAATTTTGTATAAAAGTTCATAGTGGAGATCAATTTTATATAAAATTGCATAGTGGAGAACAATTTTATATAAAAGTGCATAGTGGAGATCAATTTTTATATAAAAATGCATAGTGGAGATCAATTTTATATAAAAGTGCACAGTGGAGATCAATTTTATATAAAAATGCACAGTGGATATCAATTTTGTATAAAAATGCATAGTGAAGATCAATTTTATATAAAAGTGCATAGTGGAGATCAATTATTAGAAAAAGTGCATAGTGGAGATCAATTTTATATAAAATTGCATAGTGGAGAACAATTTTATATAAAAGTGCATAGTGGAGATCAATTTTTATATAAAAATGCATAGTGGAGATCAATTTTATACAAAAGTGCATAGTGGAGATCAATTTTATATAAAAGAGCACAGTGGAGATCAATTTTATATAAAATTGCACAGTGGAGATCAATTTTATATAAAAGTGCACAGTGGAGATCAATTTTATATAAAATTGCATAGTGGAGATCAATTTTATATAAAAGTGCATAGTGAAGATCAATTTTATATAAAAGTGCATAGTGGAGATCAGTTTTATATAAAAGTGCACAGTGGAGATCAATTTTATATAAAATTGCATAGTGGAGAACAATTTTATATAAAATTGCATAGTGGAGATCAATTTTTATATACAAATGCATAGTGGAGATCAAGTTTATATAAAAGTGCACAGTGGAGATCAATTTTATATAAAAGTGCATAGCGGAGAACAATTTTATATAAAAGTGCATAGTGGAGATCAATTTTTATATAAAAATGCATAGTGGAGATCAATTTTATATAAAAGTTCATAGTGGAGATCAATTTTATATAAAAGTGCACAGTGGAGATCAATTTTATATAAAATTGCATAGTGGAGAACAATTTTATATAAAAGTGCATAGTGGAGATCAATTTTTATATAAAAATGCATAGTGGAGAACAATTTTATATAAAAGTGCATAGTGGAGATCAATTTTTATATAAAAATGCATAGTGGAGATCAATTTTATATAAAAGTGCATAGTGGAGATCAATTTTATATAAAAGTGCACAGTGGAGATCAATTTTTTTATAAAAGTTCATAGTGGAGATCAATTTTATATAAAAGTGCACAGTGGAGATCAATTTTATATAAAAGTTCATAGTGGAGATTAATTTTATATAAAAGTGCATAGTGGAGATCAATTTTATATAAAATTGCATAGTGGAGAACAATTTTATATAAAAGTTCATAGTGGAGATCAATTTTATATAAAAGTGCACAGTGGAGATCAATTTTATATAAAATTGCATAGCGGAGATCAATTTTATATAAAAATGCATAGTGGAGATCAATTTTTATATAAAAATGCATAGTGGAGAACAATTTTATATAAAAGTGCATAGTGGAGATCAATTTTATATAAAAGTTCATAGTGGAGATCAATTTTATATAAAAGTGCACAGTGGAGATCAATTTTATATAAAAGTGCACAGTGGAGATCAATTTTATATAAAATTGCATAGTGGAGATCAATTTTATATAAAAGTGCATAGTGGAGATCAATTTTATATAAAAGTGCATAGTGGAGATCAATTTTTATATAAAATTGCATAGTGGAGAACAATTTTATATAAAAGTGCATAGTGGAGATCAATTTTATATAAAAGTTCATAGTGGAGATCAATTTTATATAAAAGTGCACAGTGGAGATCAATTTTATATAAAATTGCATAGTGGAGAACAATTTTATATAAAAGTGCATAGTGGAGATCAATTTTTATATAAAAATGCAAAGTGGAGATCAATTTTATATAAAAGTGCATAGTGGAGATCAATTTTATATAAAAGTTCATAGTGGAGATCAATTTTATATAAAAGTGCACAGTGGAGATCAATTTTATATAAAATTGCATAGTAGAGAACAATTTTATATAAAAGTGCATAGTGGAGATCAATTTTTATATAAAAATGCAAAGTGGAGATCAATTTTATATAAAAGTGCACAGTGGAGATCAATTTTATATAAAATTGCATAGTGGAGAACAATTTTATATAAAAGTGCATAGTGGAGATCAATTTTATATAAAAGTTCATAGTGGAGATCAATTTTATATAAAAGTGCACAGTGGAGATCAATTTTATATAAAATTGCATAGTGGAGAACAATTTTATATAAAAGTGCATAGTGGAGATCAATTTTTATATAAAAATGCATAGTGGAGAACAATTTTATATAAAAGTGCATAGTGGAGATAAATTTTATATAAAATTGCATAGTGGAGAACAATTTTATATAAAAGTGCATAGTGGAGATCAATTTTTATATAAAAATGCATAGTGGAGAACAATTTTATATAAAAGTGCACAGTGGAGATCAATTTTATATAAAATTGCATAGTGGAGATCAATTTTATATAAAAGTGCATAGTGGAGATCAATTTTTATATAAAAATGCATAGTGGAGATCAATTTTATATAAAAGTGCATAGTGGAGATCAATTTTATATAAAAGTGCACAGTGGAGATCAATTTTTTTATAAAAGTTCATAGTGGAGATCAATTTTATATAAAAGTGCACAGTGGAGATCAATTTTATATATAATTGCATAGTGGAGATCCATTTTATATAAAAGTTCATAGTGGAGATTAATTTTATATAAAAGTGCATAGTGGAGATCAATTTTATATAAAATTGCATAGTGGAGAACAATTTTATATAAAAGTTCATAGTGGAGATCAATTTTATATAAAAGTGCACAGTGGAGATCAATTTTATATAAAATTGCATAGCGGAGATCAATTTTATATAAAAATGCATAGTGGAGATCAATTTTTATATAAAAATGCATAGTGGAGAACAATTTTATATAAAAGTGCATAGTGGAGATCAATTTTATATAGAAGTTCATAGTGGAGATCAATTTTATATAAAAGTGCACAGTGGAGATCAATTTTATATAAAAGTGCACAGTGGAGATCAATTTTATATAAAATTGCATAGTGGAGATCAATTTTATATAAAAGTGCATAGTGGAGATCAATTTTATATAAAAGTGCATAGTGGAGATCAATTTTTATATAAAATTGCATAGTGGAGAACAATTTTATATAAAAGTGCATAGTGGAGATCAATTTTATATAAAAGTTCATAGTGGAGATCAATTTTATATAAAAGTGCACAGTGGAGATCAATTTTATATAAAATTGCATAGTGGAGAACAATTTTATATAAAAGTGCATAGTGGAGATCAATTTTTATATAAAAATGCAAAGTGGAGATCAATTTTATATAAAAGTGCATAGTGGAGATCAATTTTATATAAAAGTTCATAGTGGAGATCAATTTTATATAAAAGTGCACAGTGGAGATCAATTTTATATAAAATTGCATAGTGGAGAACAATTTTATATAAAAGTGCATAGTGGAGATCAATTTTTATATAAAAATGCAAAGTGGAGATCAATTTTATATAAAAGTGCACAGTGGAGATCAATTTTATATAAAATTGCATAGTGGAGAACAATTTTATATAAAAGTGCATAGTGGAGATCAATTTTGTATAAAAGTTCATAGTGGAGATCAATTTTATATAAAAGTGCACAGTGGAGATCAATTTTATATAAAATTGCATAGTGGAGAACAATTTTATATAAAAGTGCATAGTGGAGATCAATTTTTATATAAAAATGCATAGTGGAGAACAATTTTATATAAAAGTGCATAGTGGAGATCAATTTTATATAAAATTGCATAGTGGAGAACAATTTTATATAAAAGTGCATAGTGGAGATCAATTTTTATATAAAAATGCATAGTGGAGAACAATTTTATATAAAAGTGCACAGTGGAGATCAATTTTATATAAAATTGCATAGTGGAGATCAATTTTATATAAAAGTGCATAGTGGAGATCAATTTTATATAAAAGTGCATAGTGGAGATCAATTTTATATAAAAGTGCACAGTGGAGATCAATTTTATATAAAATTGCATAGTGGAGATCAATTTTATATAAAAGTGCATAGTGGAGATCAATTTTATATAAAAGTTCATAGTGGAGATCAATTTTATATAAAAGTGCACAGTGGAGATCAATTTTATATAAAAGTTCATAGTGGAGATCAATTTTGTATAAAAGTTCATAGTGGAGATCAATTTTAGATAAAAGTGCATAGTGGAGATCAATTTTTATATAAAATTGCATAGTGGAGAACAATTTTATATAAAAGTGCATAGTGGAGATCAATTTTATATAAAAGTTCATAGTGGAGATCAATTTTATATAAAAGTGCACAGTGGAGATCAATTTTATATAAAATTGCATAGTGGAGAACAATTTTATATAAAAGTGCATAGTGGAGATCAATTTTTATATAAAAATGCATAGTGGAGATCAATTTTATATAAAAGTGCACAGTGGAGATCAATTTTATATAAAATTGCATAGTGGAGAACAATTTTATATAAAAGTGCATAGTGGAGATCAATTTTATATAAAAGTTCATAGTGGAGATCAATTTTATATAAAAGTGCACAGTGGAGATCAATTTTATATAAAATTGCATAGTGGAGAACAATTTTATATAAAAGTGCATAGTGGAGATCAATTTTTATATAAAAATGCATAGTGGAGATCAATTTTATATAAAAGTGCACAGTGGAGATCAATTTTATATAAAATTGCATAGTGGAGAACAATTTTATATAAAAGTGCATAGTGGAGATCAATTTTGTATAAAAGTTCATAGTGGAGATCAATTTTATATAAAAGTGCACAGTGGAAATCAATTTTATATAAAAGTGCACAGTGGAGATCAATTTTATATAAAATTGCATAGTGGAGAACAATTTTTATATAAAAGTGCATAGTGGAGATCAATTTTTATATAAAAATGCATAGTGGAGTTCAATTTTATATAAAAGTTCATAGTGGAGATCAATTTTATATAAAAGTGCACAGTGGAGATCAATTTTATATAAAATTGCATAGTGGAGAACAATTTTATATAAAAGTGCATAGTGGAGATCAATTTTGTATAAAAGTTCATAGTGGAGATCAATTTTATATAAAATTGCATAGTGGAGAACAATTTTATATAAAAGTGCATAGTGGAGATCAATTTTTATATAAAAATGCATAGTGGAGAACAATTTTATATAAAAGTGCATAGTGGAGATCAATTTTATATAAAAGTTCATAGTGGAGATCAATTTTATATAAAAGTGCACAGTGGAGAACAATTTTATATAAAAGTGCACAGTGGAGATCAATTTTATATAAAATTGCATAGTGGAGATCAATTTTATATAAAATTGCATAGTGGAGAACAATTTTATATAAAAGTGCATAGTGGAGATCAATTTTATATAAAAGTTCATAGTGGAGATCAATTTTATATAAAAGTGCACAGTGGAGATCAATTTTATATAAAATTGCATAGTGGAGAACAATTTTATATAAAAGTGCATAGTGGAGATCAATTTTTATATAAAAATGCATAGTGGAGATCAATTTTATATAAAAGTGCACAGTGGAGATCAATTTTATATAAAATTGCATAGTGGAGAACAATTTTATATAAAAGTGCATAGTGGAGATCAATTTTGTATAAAAGTTCATAGTGGAGATCAATTTTATATAAAAGTGCACAGTGGAAATCAATTTTATATAAAAGTGCACAGTGGAGATCAATTTTATATAAAATTGCATAGTGGAGATCAATTTTATATAAAAGTGCACAGTGGAGATCAATTTTATATAAAATTGCATAGTGGAGAACAATTTTATATAAAAGTGCATAGTGGAGATCAATTTGTATATGAAAATGCATAGTGGAGAACAATTTTATATAAAAGTGCATAGTGGAGATCAATTTTATATAAAAGTTCATAGTGGAGATCAATTTTATATAAAAGTGCACAGTGGAGATCAATTTTATATAAAATTGCATAGCGGAGATCAATTTTATATAAAAATGCATAGTGGAGATCAATTTTTATATAAAAATGCATAGTGGAGAACAATTTTATATAAAAGTGCATAGTGGAGATCAATTTTATATAAAAGTTCATAGTGGAGATCAATTTTATATAAAAGTGCACAGTGGAGATCAATTTTATATAAAAGTGCACAGTGGAGATCAATTTTATATAAAATTGCATAGTGGAGATCAATTTTATATAAAAGTGCATAGTGGAGATCAATTTTTATATAAAATTGCATAGTGGAGAACAATTTTATATAAAAGTGCATAGTGGAGATCAATTTTATATAAAAGTTCATAGTGGAGATCAATTTTATATAAAAGTGCACAGTGGAGATCAATTTTATATAAAATTGCATAGTGGAGAACAATTTTATATAAAAGTGCATAGTGGAGATCAATTTTTATATAAAAATGCAAAGTGGAGATCAATTTTATATAAAAGTGCACAGTGGAGATCAATTTTATATAAAATTGCATAGTGGAGAACAATTTTATATAAAAGTGCATAGTGGAGATCAATTTTGTATAAAAGTTCATAGTGGAGATCAATTTTATATAAAAGTGCACAGTGGAGATCAATTTTATATAAAATTGCATAGTGGAGAACAATTTTATATAAAAGTGCATAGTGGAGATCAATTTTTATATAAAAATGCATAGTGGAGAACAATTTTATATAAAAGTGCATAGTGGAGATCAATTTTATATAAAATTGCATAGTGGAGAACAATTTTATATAAAAGTGCATAGTGGAGATCAATTTTTATATAAAAATGCATAGTGGAGAACAATTTTATATAAAAGTGCACAGTGGAGATCAATTTTATATAAAATTGCATAGTGGAGATCAATTTTATATAAAAGTGCATAGTGGAGAACAATTTTATATAAAAGTGCATAGTGGAGATCAATTTTTATATAAAAATGCATAGTGGAGTTCAATTTTATATAAAAGTTCATAGTGGAGATCAATTTTATATAAAAGTGCACAGTGGAGATCAATTTTATATAAAATTGCATAGTGGAGAACAATTTTATATAAAAGTGCATAGTGGAGATCAATTTTGTATAAAAGTTCATAGTGGAGATCAATTTTATATAAAATTGCATAGTGGAGAACAATTTTATATAAAAGTGCATAGTGGAGATCAATTTTTATATAAAAATGCATAGTGGAGAACAATTTTATATAAAAGTGCATAGTGGAGATCAATTTTATATAAAAGTTCATAGTGGAGATCAATTTTATATAAAAGTGCACAGTGGAGAACAATTTTATATAAAAGTGCACAGTGGAGATCAATTTTATATAAAATTGCATAGTGGAGATCAATTTTATATAAAATTGCATAGTGGAGAACAATTTTATATAAAAGTGCATAGTGGAGATCAATTTTATATAAAAGTTCATAGTGGAGATCAATTTTATATAAAAGTGCACAGTGGAGATCAATTTTATATAAAATTGCATAGTGGAGAACAATTTTATATAAAAGTGCATAGTGGAGATCAATTTTTATATAAAAATGCATAGTGGAGATCAATTTTATATAAAAGTGCACAGTGGAGATCAATTTTATATAAAATTGCATAGTGGAGAACAATTTTATATAAAAGTGCATAGTGGAGATCAATTTTGTATAAAAGTTCATAGTGGAGATCAATTTTATATAAAAGTGCACAGTGGAAATCAATTTTATATAAAAGTGCACAGTGGAGATCAATTTTATATAAAATTGCATAGTGGAGATCAATTTTATATAAAAGTGCACAGTGGAGATCAATTTTATATAAAATTGCATAGTGGAGAACAATTTTATATAAAAGTGCATAGTGGAGATCAATTTGTATATGAAAATGCATAGTGGAGAACAATTTTATATAAAAGTGCATAGTGGAGATCAATTTTATATAAAAGTTCATAGTGGAGATCAATTTTATATAAAAGTGCACAGTGGAGATCAATTTTATATAAAATTGCATAGCGGAGATCAATTTTATATAAAAATGCATAGTGGAGATCAATTTTTATATAAAAATGCATAGTGGAGAACAATTTTATATAAAAGTGCATAGTGGAGATCAATTTTATATAAAAGTTCATAGTGGAGATCAATTTTATATAAAAGTGCACAGTGGAGATCAATTTTATATAAAAGTGCACAGTGGAGATCAATTTTATATAAAATTGCATAGTGGAGATCAATTTTATATAAAAGTGCATAGTGGAGATCAATTTTTATATAAAATTGCATAGTGGAGAACAATTTTATATAAAAGTGCATAGTGGAGATCAATTTTATATAAAAGTTCATAGTGGAGATCAATTTTATATAAAAGTGCACAGTGGAGATCAATTTTATATAAAATTGCATAGTGGAGAACAATTTTATATAAAAGTGCATAGTGGAGATCAATTTTTATATAAAAATGCAAAGTGGAGATCAATTTTATATAAAAGTGCACAGTGGAGATCAATTTTATATAAAATTGCATAGTGGAGAACAATTTTATATAAAAGTGCATAGTGGAGATCAATTTTGTATAAAAGTTCATAGTGGAGATCAATTTTATATAAAAGTGCACAGTGGAGATCAATTTTATATAAAATTGCATAGTGGAGAACAATTTTATATAAAAGTGCATAGTGGAGATCAATTTTTATATAAAAATGCATAGTGGAGAACAATTTTATATAAAAGTGCATAGTGGAGATCAATTTTATATAAAATTGCATAGTGGAGAACAATTTTATATAAAAGTGCATAGTGGAGATCAATTTTTATATAAAAATGCATAGTGGAGAACAATTTTATATAAAAGTGCACAGTGGAGATCAATTTTATATAAAATTGCATAGTGGAGATCAATTTTATATAAAAGTGCATAGTGGAGAACAATTTTATATAAAAGTGCATAGTGGAGATCAATTTTTATATAAAAATGCATAGTGGAGATCAATTTTATATAAAAGTTCATAGTGGAGATCAATTTTATATAAAAGTTCAGAGTGGAGATCAAGTTTATATAAAAGTGCACAGTGGAGATCAATTTTATATAAAATTGCATAGTGGAGAACAATTTTATATAAAATTGCATAGTGGAGAACAATTTTAAATAAAAGTGCATAGTGGAGATCAATTTTTATATAAAAATGCATAGTGGAGAACAATTTTATATAAAAGTGCATAGTGGAGATCAATTTTATATAAAAGTTCATAGTGGAGATCAATTTTATATAAAAGTGCACAGTGGAGATCAATTTTATATAAAATTGCATAGTGGAGAACAATTTTATATAAAAGTGCATAGTGGAGATCAATTTTTATATAAAAATGCATAGTGGAGATCAATTTTATATAAAAGTGCATAGTGGAGATCAATATTTATATAAAAATGCATAGTGGAGATCAATTTTATATAAAAGTGCACAGTGGAGATCAATTTTATATAAAAGTGCACAGTGGAGATCAATTTTATATAAAAGTTCATAGTAGAGATCAATTTTATATAAAAGTGCACAGTGGAGATCAATTTTATATAAAATTGCATAGTGGAGAACAATTTTATATAAAAGTGCATAGTGGAGATCAATTTTATATAAAAGTTCATAGTGGAGATGAATTTTATATAAAAGTGCACAGTGGAGATCAATTTTATATAAAATTGCATAGTGGAGAACAATTTTATATAAAAGTGCATAGTGGAGATCAATTTGTATATGAAAATGCATAGTGGAGAACAATTTTATATAAAAGTGCATAGTGGAGATCAATTTTATATAAAAGTGCACAGTGGAGATCAATTTTTTATAAAAGTTCATAGTGGAGATCAATTTTATATAAAAGTGCACAGTGGAGATCAATTTTATATAAAAGTGCACAGTGGAGATCAATTTTATATATAATTGCATAGTGGAGATCCATTTTATATAAAAGTTCATAGTGGAGATTAATTTTATATAAAAGTGCATAGTGGAGATCAATTTTATATAAAATTGCATAGTGGAGAACAATTTTATATAAAAGTTCATAGTGGAGATCAATTTTATATAAAAGTGCACAGTGGAGATCAATTTTATATAAAATTGCATAGCGGAGATCAATTTTATATAAAAATGCATAGTGGAGATCAATTTTTATATAAAAATGCATAGTGGAGAACAATTTTATATAAAAGTGCATAGTGGAGATCAATTTTATATAAAAGTTCATAGTGGAGATCAATTTTATATAAAAGTGCACAGTGGAGATCAATTTTATATAAAAGTGCACAGTGGAGATCAATTTTATATAAAAGTGCATAGTGGAGATCAATTTTTATATAAAATTGCATAGTGGAGAACGATTTTATATAAAAGTGCATAGTGGAGATCAACTTTATATAAAAGTTCATAGTGGAGATCAATTTTATATGAAAGTGCACAGTGGAGATCAATTTTATATAAAATTGCATAGTGGAGAACAATTTTATATAAAAGTGCATAGTGGAGATCAATTTTTATATAAAAATGCAAAGTGGAGATCAATTTTATATAAAAGTGCACAGTGGAGATCAATTTTATATAAAATTGCATAGTGGAGAACAATTTTATATAAAAGTTCATAGTGGAGATCAATTTTATATAAAAGTGCACAGTGGAGATCAATTTTATATAAAATTGCATAGTGGAGATCAATTTTATATAAAAGTGCATAGTGGAGATCAATTTTTATATAAAAATGCATAGTGGAGAACAATTTTATATAAAAGTGCATAGTGGAGATCAATTTTATATAAAAGTTCATAGTGGAGATCAATTTTATATAAAAGTGCACAGTGGAGATCAATTTTATATAAAAGTGCACAGTGGAGATCAATTTTATATAAAATTGCATAGTGGAGATCAATTTTATATAAAAGTGCATAGTGGAGATCAATTTTATATTAAAGTGCATAGTGGAGATCAATTTTTATATAAAAATGCATAGTGGAGAACAATTTGATATAAAAGTGCATAGTGGAGATCAATTTTATATAAAAGTTCATAGTGGAGATCAATTTTATATAAAAGTGCACAGTGGAGATCAATTTTATATAAAATTGCATAGTGGAGAACAATTTTATATAAAAGTGCATAGTGGAGATCAATTTTTATATAAAAATGCATAGTGGAGATCAATTTTATATAAAAGTGCACAGTGGAGATCAATTTTATATAAAATTGCATAGTGGAGAACAATTTTATATAAAAGTGCATAGTGGAGATCAATTTTGTATAAAAATTCATAGTGGAGATCAATTTTATATAAAAGTGCACAGTGGAGATCAATTTTATATAAAAGTGCACAGTGGAGATCAATTTTATATAAAATTGCATAGTGGAGAACAATTTTATATAAAAGTGCATAGTGGAGATCAATTTTGTATAAAAGTTCATAGTGGAGATCAATTTTATATAAAAGTGCACAGTGGAAATCAATTTTATATAAAAATGCACAGTGGAGATCAATTTTATATAAAATTGCATAGTGGAGAACAATTTTATATAAAAGTGCATAGTGGAGATCAATTTTTATATAAAAATGCATAGTGGAGATCAAGTTTATATAAAAGTGCACAGTGGAGATCAATTTTATATAAAATTGCATAGCGGAGATCAATTTTATATAAAAATGCATAGTGGAGATCAATTTTTATATAAAAATGCATAGTGGAGAACAATTTTATATAAAAGTGCATAGTGGAGATCAATTTTATATAAAAGTGCACAGTGGAGATCAATTTTATATAAAAGTGCACAGTGGAGATCAATTTTATATAAAATTGCATAGTGGAGATCAATTTTATATAAAAGTGCATAGTGGAGATCAATTTTATATAAAAGTGCATAGTGGAGATCAATTTTTATATAAAATTGCATAGTGGAGAACAATTTTATATAAAAGTGCATAGAGGAGATCAATTTTATATAAAAGTTCATAGTGGAGATCAATTTTATATAAAAGTGCATAGTGAAGATCAATTTTATATAAAAGTGCATATTGGAGATCAGTTTTATATAAAAGTGCACAGTGGAGATCAATTTTATATAAAATTGCATAGTGGAGAACAATTTTATATAAAATTGCATAGTGGAGATCAAGTTTATATAAAAGTGCACAGTGGAGATCAATTTTTTTATAAAAGTTCATAGTGGAGATCAATTTTATATAAAAGTGCACAGTGGAGATCAATTTTATATAAAAGTGCACAGTGGAGATCAATTTTATATATAATTGCATAGTGGAGATCCATTTTATATAAAAGTTCATAGTGGAGATTAATTTTATATAAAAGTGCACAGTGGAGATCAATTTTATATAAAATTGCATAGTGGAGAACAATTTTATATAAAAGTGCATAGTGGAGATCAATTTTTATATAAAAATGCATAGTGGAGAACAATTTTATATAAAAGTGCATAGTGGAGATCAATTTTATATAAAATTGCATAGTGGAGAACAATTTTATATAAAAGTGCATAGTGGAGATCAATTTTTATATAAAAATGCATAGTGGAGAACAATTTTATATAAAAGTGCACAGTGGAGATCAATTTTATATAAAATTGCATAGTGGAGATCAATTTTATATAAAAGTGCATAGTGGAGATCAATTTTATATAAAAGTGCATAGTGGAGATCAATTTTATATAAAAGTGCACAGTGGAGATCAATTTTATATAAAATTGCATAGTGGAGATCAATTTTATATAAAAGTGCATAGTGGAGATCAATTTTTATATAAAAATGCATAGTGGAGATCAATTTTATATAAAAGGGCACAGTGGAGATCAATTTTATATAAAATTGCATAGTGGAGAACAATTTTATATAAAAGTGCATAGTGGAGATCAATTTGTATATGAAAATGCATAGTGGAGAACAATTTTATATAAAAGTGCATAGTGGAGATCAATTTTATATAAAAGTTCATAGTGGAGATCAATTTTATATAAAAGTGCACAGTGGAGATCAATTTTATATAAAATTGCATAGTGGAGAACAATTTTATATAAAAGTGCATAGTGGAGATCAATTTTTATATAAAAATGCATAGTGGAGATCAATTTTATATAAAAGTGCATAGTGGAGATCAATTTTATATAAAATTGCATAGTGGAGATCAATTTTATATAAAATTGCATAGTGGAGATCAATTTTATATAAAAGTGCATAGTGGAGATCAATTTTATATAAAAGTGCACAGTGGAGATCAATTTTATATAAAAGTTCATAGTGGAGATCAATTTTATATAAAAGTGCACAGTGGAGATCAATTTTATATAAAAGTGCACAGTGGAGATCAATTTTATATATAATTGCATAGTGGAGATCCATTTTATATAAAAGTGCACAGTGTAGATCAATTTTATATAAAAGTGCATAGTGGAGATCAATTTTATATAAAAGTGCACAGTGGAGATCAATTTTATATAAAATTGAATAGCGGAGATCAATTTTATATAAAAATGCATAGTGGAGATCAATTTTTATATAAAAATGCATAGTGGAGAACAATTTTATATAAAAGTGCATAGTGGAGATCAATTTTATATAAAAGTTCATAGTGGAGATCAATTTTATATAAAAGTGCACAGTGGAGATCAATTTTATATAAAAGTGCACAGTGGAGATCAATTTGATATAAAATTGCATAGTGGAGATCAATTTTATATAAAAGTGCATAGTGGAGATCAATTTTATATAAAAGTGCATAGTGGAGATCAATTTTTATATAAAAATGCATAGTGGAGAACAATTTTATATAAAAGTGCATAGTGGAGATCAATTTTATATAAAAGTTCATAGTGGAGATCAATTTTATATAAAAGTGCACAGTGGAGATCAATTTTATATAAAATTGCATAGTGGAGAACAATTTTATATAAAAGTGCATAGTGGAGATCAATTTTTATATAAAAATGCATAGTGGAGATCAATTTTATATAAAAGTGCACAGTGGAGATCAATTTTATATAAAATTGCATAGTGGAGAACAATTTTATATAAAAGTGCATAGTGGAGATCAATTTTGTATAAAAGTTCATAGTGGAGATCAATTTTATATAAAAGTGCACAGTGGAAATCAATTTTATATAAAAGTGCACAGTGGAGATCAATTTTATATAAAATTGCATAGTGGAGAACAATTTTATATAAAAGTGCATAGTGGAGATCAATTTTTATATAAAAATGCATAGTGGAGTTCAATTTTATATAAAAGTGCACAGTGGAGATCAATTTTATATAAAATTGCATAGTGGAGAACAATTTTATATAAAAGTGCATAGTGGAGATCAATTTTGTATAAAAGTTCATAGTGGAGATCAATTTTAGATAAAAGTGCACAGTGGAAATCAATTTTATATAAAAGTGCACAGTGGAGATCAATTTTATATAAAATTGCATAGTGGAGAACAATTTTATATAAAAGTGCATAGTGGAGATCAATTTTTATATAAAAATGCATAGTGGAGATCAATTTTATAAAAAAGTGCACAGTGGAGATCAATTTTATATAAAAGTGCACAGTGGAGATCAATTTTATATAAAAGTTCATAGTGGAGATCAATTTTATATAAAAGTGCACAGTGGAGATCAATTTTATATAAAATTGCATAGTGGAGAACAATTTTATATAAAAGTGCATAGTAGAGATCAATTTTTATATAAAAATGCATAGTGGAGAACAATTTTATATAAAAGTGCATAGTGGAGATCAATTTTATATAAAAGTTCATAGTGGAGATCAATTTTATATAAAAGTGCACAGTGGAGAACAATTTTATATAAAAGTGCACAGTGGAGATCAATTTTATATAAAATTGCATAGTGGAGATCAATTTTATATAAAAGTGCATAGTGGAGATCAATTTTATATAAAAGTGCATAGTGGAGATCAATTTTATATAAAAGTGCACAGTGGAGATCAATTTTATATAAAATTGCATAGTGGAGATCAATTTTATATAAAAGTGCATAGTGGAGATCAATTTTTATATAAAAATGCATAGTGGAGATCAATTTTATATAAAAGTGCACAGTGGAGATCAATTTTATATAAAATTGCATAGTGGAGAACAATTTTATATAAAAGTGCATAGTGGAGATCAATTTGTATATGAAAATGCATAGTGGAGAACAATTTTATATAAAAGTGCATAGTGGAGATCAATTTTATATAAAAGTTCATAGTGGAGATCAATTTTATATAAAAGTGCACAGTGGAGATCAATTTTATATAAAATTGCATAGCGGAGATCAATTTTATATAAAATTGCATAGTGGAGATCAATTTTATATAAAAGTGCATAGTGGAGATCAATTTTATATAAAAGTGCATAGTGGAGATCAATTTTTATATAAAATTGCATAGTGGAGATCAATTTTATATAAAAGTGCATAGTGGAGATCAATTTTTATATAAAAATGCATAGTGGAGATCAATTTTATATAAAAGGGCACAGTGGAGATCAATTTTATATAAAATTGCATAGTGGAGAACAATTTTATATAAAAGTGCACAGTGGAGATCAATTTGTATATGAAAATGCATAGTGGAGAACAAATTTATATAAAAGTGCATAGTGGAGATCAATTTTATATAAAAGTGCATAGTGGAGATCAATTTTATATAAAAGTTCATAGTGGAGATCAATTTTATATAAAAGTGCACAGTGGAGAACAATTTTATATAAAAGTGCACAGTGGAGATCAATTTTATATAAAATTGCATAGTGGAGATCAATTTTATATAAAAGTGCATAGTGGAGATCAATTTTATATAAAAGTGCATAGTGGAGATCAATTTTATATAAAAGTGCACAGTGGAGATCAATTTTATATAAAATTGCATAGTGGAGATCAATTTTATATAAAAGTGCATAGTGGAGATCAATTTTTATATAAAAATGCATAGTGGAGATCAATTTTATATAAAAGTGCACAGTGGAGATCAATTTTATATAAAATTGCATAGTGGAGAACAATTTTATATAAAAGTGCATAGTGGAGATCAATTTGTATATGAAAATGCATAGTGGAGAACAATTTTATATAAAAGTGCATAGTGGAGATCAATTTTATATAAAAGTTCATAGTGGAGATCAATTTTATTTAAAAGTGCACAGTGGAGATCAATTTTATATAAAATTGCATAGTGGAGAACAATTTTATATAAAAGTGCATAGTGGAGATCAATTTTTATATAAAAATGCATAGTGGAGATCAATTTTATATAAAAGTGCATAGTGGAGATCAATTTTTATATAAAAATGCATAGTGGAGATCAATTTTATATAAAAGTGCACAGTGGAGATCAGTTTTATATATAAGTGCACAGTGGAGATCAATTTTATATAAAAGTTCATAGTGGAGATCAATTTTATATAAAAGTGCACAGTGGAGATCAATTTTATATAAAATTGCATAGTGGAGAACAATTTTATATAAAAGTGCATAGTGGAGATCAATTTTTATATAAAAATGCATAGTGGAGATCAATTTTATATAAAAGTGCACAGTGGAGATCAATTTTATATAAAATTGCATAGTGGAGAACAATTTTATATAAAAGTGCATAGTGGAGATCAATTTTTATATAAAAATGCATAGTGGAGATCAATTTTATATAAAAGTTCATAGTGGAGATCAATTTTATATAAAAGTTCAGAGTGGAGATCAAGTTTATATAAAAGTGCACAGTGGAGATCAGTTTTATATAAAAGTGCACAGTGGAGATCAATTTTATATAAAAGTTCATAGTGGAGATCAATTTTATATAAAAGTGCATAGTGGAGAACAATTTTATATAAAAGTGCATAGTGGAGATCAATTTTTATATAAAAATGCATAGTGGAGATCAATTTTATATAAAAGTTCATAGTGGAGATCAATTTTATATAAAAGTTCAGAGTGGAGATCAAGTTTATATAAAAGTGCACAGTGGAGATCAATTTTATATAAAATTGCATAGTGGAGAACAATTTTATATAAAATTGCATAGTGGAGAACAATTTTATATAAAAGTGCATAGTGGAGATCAATTTTTATATAAAAATGCATAGTGGAGAACAATTTTATATAAAAGTGCATAGTGGAGATCAATTTTATATAAAAGTTCGTAGTGGAGATCAATTTTATATAAAAGTGCACAGTGGAGATCAATTTTATATAAAATTGCATAGTGGAGAACAATTTTATATAAAAGTGCATAGTGGAGATCAATTTTTATATAAAAATGCATAGTGGAGATCAATTTTATATAAAAGTGCATAGTGGAGATCAATTTTTATATAAAAATGCATAGTGGAGATCAATTTTATATAAAATTGCACAGTGGAGATCAATTTTATATAAAAGTGCATAGTGGAGATCAATTTTTATATAAAAATGCATAGTGGAGAACAATTTTATATAAAAGTGCATAGTGGAGATCAATTTTATATAAAAGTTCATAGTGGAGATCAATTTTATATAAAAGTGCACAGTGGAGATCAATTTTATATAAAAGTGCACAGTGGAGAACAATTTTATATAAAAGTGCATAGTGGAGATCAATTTTATATAAAAGTGCATAGTGGAGATCAATTTTATATAAAAGTGCATAGTGGAGATCAATTTTTATATAAAATTGCATAGTGGAGAACAATTTTATATAAAAGTGCATAGTGGAGATCAATTTTATATAAAAGTTCATAGTGGAGATCAATTTTTATATAAAAATGCATAGTGGAGAACAATTTTATATAAAAGTGCACAGTGGAGATCAATTTTATATAAAATTGCATAGTGGAGATCAATTTTATATAAAAGTGCATAGTGGAGATCAATTTTATATAAAAGTGCATAGTGGAGATCAATTTTATATAAAAGTGCACAGTGGAGATCAATTTTATATAAAATTGCATAGTGGAGATCAATTTTATATAAACGTGCATAGTGGAGATCAATTTTTATATAAAAATGCATAGTGGAGATCAATTTTATATAAAAGGGCACAGTGGAGATCAATTTTATATAAAATTGCATAGTGGAGAACAATTTTATATAAAAGTGCATAGTGGAGATCAATTTTTATATAAAAATGCATAGTGGAGATCAATTTTATATAAAAGTTCATAGTGGAGATCAATTTTATATAAAAGTGCACAGTGGAGATCAATTTTATATAAAAGTGCACAGTGGAGAACAATTTTATATAAAAGTGCATAGTGGAGATCAATTTTTATATAAAAATGCAAAGTGGAGATCAATTTTATATAAAAGTGCACAGTGGAGATCAATTTTATATAAAAGTGCACAGTGGAAATCAATTTTATATAAAAGTGCACAGTGGAGATCAATTTTATATAAAATTGCATAGTGGAGAACAATTTTATATAAAAGTGCATAGTGGAGATCAATTTTTATATAAAAATGCATAGTGGAGAACAATTTTATATAAAAGTGCACAGTGGAGATCAATTTTATATAAAATTGCATAGTGGAGATCAAATTTATATAAAAGTGCACAGTGGAGATCAATTTTATATAAAAGTGCACAGTGGAGATCAATTTGATATAAAATTGCATAGTGGAGATCAATTTTATATAAAAGTGCATAGTGGAGATCAATTTTATATAAAAGTGCATAGTGGAGATCAATTTTTATATAAAAGTGCATAGTGGAGAACAATTTTATATAAAAGTGCATAGTGGAGATCAATTTTATATAAAAGTTCATAGTGGAGATCAATTTTATATAAAAGTGCACAGTGGAGATCAATTTTATATAAAATTACATAGTGGAGAACAATTTTATATAAAAGTGCATAGTGGAGATCAATTTTTATATAAAAATGCATAGTGGAGATCAATTTTATATAAAAGTGCACAGTGGAGATCAATTTTATATAAAATTGCATAGCGGAGATCAATTTTATATAAAAATGCATAGTGGAGATCAATTTTTTTATAAAAATGCATAGTGGAGAACAATTTTATATAAAAGTGCATAGTGGAGATCAATTTTATATAAAAGTTCATAGTGGAGATCAATTTTATATAAAAGTGCACAGTGGAGATCAATTTTATATAAAAGTGCACAGTGGAGAACAATTTTATATAAAAGTGCATAGTGGAGATCAATTTTTATATAAAAATGCAAAGTGGAGATCAATTTTATATAAAAGTGCACAGTGGAGATCAATTTTATATAAAAGTGCACAGTGGAAATCAATTTTATATAAAAGTGCACAGTGGAGATCAATTTTATATAAAATTGCATAGTGGAGAACAATTTTATATAAAAGTGCATAGTGGAGATCAATTTTTATATAAAAATGCATAGTGGAGAACAATTTTATATAAAAGTGCACAGTGGAGATCAATTTTATATAAAATTGCATAGTGGAGATCAAATTTATATAAAAGTGCACAGTGGAGATCAATTTTATATAAAAGTGCACAGTGGAGATCAATTTGATATAAAATTGCATAGTGGAGATCAATTTTATATAAAAGTGCATAGTGGAGATCAATTTTATATAAAAGTGCATAGTGGAGATCAATTTTTATATAAAAATGCATAGTGGAGAACAATTTTATATAAAAGTGCATAGTGGAGATCAATTTTATATAAAAGTTCATAGTGGAGATCAATTTTATATAAAAGTGCACAGTGGAGATCAATTTTATATAAAATTGCATAGTGGAGAACAATTTTATATAAAAGTGCATAGTGGAGATCAATTTTTATATAAAAATGCATAGTGGAGATCAATTTTATATAAAAGTGCACAGTGGAGATCAATTTTATATAAAATTGCATAGTGGAGAACAATTTTATATAAAAGTGCATAGTGGAGATCAATTTTGTATAAAAGTTCATAGTGGAGATCAATTTTATATAAAATTGCATAGTGGAGAACAATTTTATATAAAAGTGCATAGTGGAGATCAATTTTTATATAAAAATGCATAGTGGAGATCAATTTTATATAAAAGTGCACAGTGGAGATCAATTTTATATAAAAATGCACAGTGGATATCAATTTTGTATAAAAATGCATAGTGAAGATCAATTTTATATAAAAGTGCATAGTGGAGATCAATTATTAGAAAAAGTGCATAGTGGAGATCAATTTTATATAAAATTGCATAGTGGAGAACAATTTTATATAAAAGTGCATAGTGGAGATCAATTTTTATATAAAAATGCATAGTGGAGATCAATTTTATACAAAAGTGCATAGTGGAGATCAATTTTATATAAAAGAGCACAGTGGAGATCAATTTTATATAAAATTGCACAGTGGAGATCAATTTTATATAAAAGTGCACAGTGGAGATCAATTTTATATAAAATTGCATAGTGGAGATCAATTTTATATAAAAGTGCATAGTGAAGATCAATTTTATATAAAAGTGCATAGTGGAGATCAGTTTTATATAAAAGTGCACAGTGGAGATCAATTTTATATAAAATTGCATAGTGGAGAACAATTTTATATAAAATTGCATAGTGGAGATCAATTTTTATATACAAATGCATAGTGGAGATCAAGTTTATATAAAAGTGCACAGTGGAGATCAATTTTATATAAAAGTGCATAGCGGAGAACAATTTTATATAAAAGTGCATAGTGGAGATCAATTTTTATATAAAAATGCATAGTGGAGATCAATTTTATATAAAAGTTCATAGTGGAGATCAATTTTATATAAAAGTGCACAGTGGAGATCAATTTTATATAAAATTGCATAGTGGAGAACAATTTTATATAAAAGTGCATAGTGGAGATCAATTTTTATATAAAAATGCATAGTGGAGAACAATTTTATATAAAAGTGCATAGTGGAGATCAATTTTTATATAAAAATGCATAGTGGAGATCAATTTTATATAAAAGTGCATAGTGGAGATCAATTTTATATAAAAGTGCACAGTGGAGATCAATTTTTTTATAAAAGTTCATAGTGGAGATCAATTTTATATAAAAGTGCACAGTGGAGATCAATTTTATATAAAAGTTCATAGTGGAGATTAATTTTATATAAAAGTGCATAGTGGAGATCAATTTTATATAAAATTGCATAGTGGAGAACAATTTTATATAAAAGTTCATAGTGGAGATCAATTTTATATAAAAGTGCACAGTGGAGATCAATTTTATATAAAATTGCATAGCGGAGATCAATTTTATATAAAAATGCATAGTGGAGATCAATTTTTATATAAAAATGCATAGTGGAGAACAATTTTATATAAAAGTGCATAGTGGAGATCAATTTTATATAAAAGTTCATAGTGGAGATCAATTTTATATAAAAGTGCACAGTGGAGATCAATTTTATATAAAAGTGCACAGTGGAGATCAATTTTATATAAAATTGCATAGTGGAGATCAATTTTATATAAAAGTGCATAGTGGAGATCAATTTTATATAAAAGTGCATAGTGGAGATCAATTTTTATATAAAATTGCATAGTGGAGAACAATTTTATATAAAAGTGCATAGTGGAGATCAATTTTATATAAAAGTTCATAGTGGAGATCAATTTTATATAAAAGTGCACAGTGGAGATCAATTTTATATAAAATTGCATAGTGGAGAACAATTTTATATAAAAGTGCATAGTGGAGATCAATTTTTATATAAAAATGCAAAGTGGAGATCAATTTTATATAAAAGTGCATAGTGGAGATCAATTTTATATAAAAGTTCATAGTGGAGATCAATTTTATATAAAAGTGCACAGTGGAGATCAATTTTATATAAAATTGCATAGTAGAGAACAATTTTATATAAAAGTGCATAGTGGAGATCAATTTTTATATAAAAATGCAAAGTGGAGATCAATTTTATATAAAAGTGCACAGTGGAGATCAATTTTATATAAAATTGCATAGTGGAGAACAATTTTATATAAAAGTGCATAGTGGAGATCAATTTTATATAAAAGTTCATAGTGGAGATCAATTTTATATAAAAGTGCACAGTGGAGATCAATTTTATATAAAATTGCATAGTGGAGAACAATTTTATATAAAAGTGCATAGTGGAGATCAATTTTTATATAAAAATGCATAGTGGAGAACAATTTTATATAAAAGTGCATAGTGGAGATAAATTTTATATAAAATTGCATAGTGGAGAACAATTTTATATAAAAGTGCATAGTGGAGATCAATTTTTATATAAAAATGCATAGTGGAGAACAATTTTATATAAAAGTGCACAGTGGAGATCAATTTTATATAAAATTGCATAGTGGAGATCAATTTTATATAAAAGTGCATAGTGGAGATCAATTTTTATATAAAAATGCATAGTGGAGATCAATTTTATATAAAAGTGCATAGTGGAGATCAATTTTATATAAAAGTGCACAGTGGAGATCAATTTTTTTATAAAAGTTCATAGTGGAGATCAATTTTATATAAAAGTGCACAGTGGAGATCAATTTTATATATAATTGCATAGTGGAGATCCATTTTATATAAAAGTTCATAGTGGAGATTAATTTTATATAAAAGTGCATAGTGGAGATCAATTTTATATAAAATTGCATAGTGGAGAACAATTTTATATAAAAGTTCATAGTGGAGATCAATTTTATATAAAAGTGCACAGTGGAGATCAATTTTATATAAAATTGCATAGCGGAGATCAATTTTATATAAAAATGCATAGTGGAGATCAATTTTTATATAAAAATGCATAGTGGAGAACAATTTTATATAAAAGTGCATAGTGGAGATCAATTTTATATAGAAGTTCATAGTGGAGATCAATTTTATATAAAAGTGCACAGTGGAGATCAATTTTATATAAAAGTGCACAGTGGAGATCAATTTTATATAAAATTGCATAGTGGAGATCAATTTTATATAAAAGTGCATAGTGGAGATCAATTTTATATAAAAGTGCATAGTGGAGATCAATTTTTATATAAAATTGCATAGTGAAGAACAATTTTATATAAAAGTGCATAGTGGAGATCAATTTTATATAAAAGTTCATAGTGGAGATCAATTTTATATAAAAGTGCACAGTGGAGATCAATTTTATATAAAATTGCATAGTGGAGAACAATTTTATATAAAAGTGCATAGTGGAGATCAATTTTTATATAAAAATGCAAAGTGGAGATCAATTTTATATAAAAGTGCATAGTGGAGATCAATTTTATATAAAAGTTCATAGTGGAGATCAATTTTATATAAAAGTGCACAGTGGAGATCAATTTTATATAAAATTGCATAGTGGAGAACAATTTTATATAAAAGTGCATAGTGGAGATCAATTTTTATATAAAAATGCAAAGTGGAGATCAATTTTATATAAAAGTGCACAGTGGAGATCAATTTTATATAAAATTGCATAGTGGAGAACAATTTTATATAAAAGTGCATAGTGGAGATCAATTTTGTATAAAAGTTCATAGTGGAGATCAATTTTATATAAAAGTGCACAGTGGAGATCAATTTTATATAAAATTGCATAGTGGAGAACAATTTTATATAAAAGTGCATAGTGGAGATCAATTTTTATATAAAAATGCATAGTGGAGAACAATTTTATATAAAAGTGCATAGTGGAGATCAATTTTATATAAAATTGCATAGTGGAGAACAATTTTATATAAAAGTGCATAGTGGAGATCAATTTTTATATAAAAATGCATAGTGGAGAACAATTTTATATAAAAGTGCACAGTGGAGATCAATTTTATATAAAATTGCATAGTGGAGATCAATTTTATATAAAAGTGCATAGTGGAGATCAATTTTATATAAAAGTGCATAGTGGAGATCAATTTTATATAAAAGTGCACAGTGGAGATCAATTTTATATAAAATTGCATAGTGGAGATCAATTTTATATAAAAGTGCATAGTGGAGATCAATTTTATATAAAAGTTCATAGTGGAGATCAATTTTATATAAAAGTGCACAGTGGAGATCAATTTTATATAAAAGTTCATAGTGGAGATCAATTTTGTATAAAAGTTCATAGTGGAGATCAATTTTAGATAAAAGTGCATAGTGGAGATCAATTTTTATATAAAATTGCATAGTGGAGAACAATTTTATATAAAAGTGCATAGTGGAGATCAATTTTATATAAAAGTTCATAGTGGAGATCAATTTTATATAAAAGTGCACAGTGGAGATCAATTTTATATAAAATTGCATAGTGGAGAACAATTTTATATAAAAGTGCATAGTGGAGATCAATTTTTATATAAAAATGCATAGTGGAGATCAATTTTATATAAAAGTGCACAGTGGAGATCAATTTTATATAAAATTGCATAGTGGAGAACAATTTTATATAAAAGTGCATAGTGGAGATCAATTTTATATAAAAGTTCATAGTGGAGATCAATTTTATATAAAAGTGCACAGTGGAGATCAATTTTATATAAAATTGCATAGTGGAGAACAATTTTATATAAAAGTGCATAGTGGAGATCAATTTTTATATAAAAATGCATAGTGGAGATCAATTTTATATAAAAGTGCACAGTGGAGATCAATTTTATATAAAATTGCATAGTGGAGAACAATTTTATATAAAAGTGCATAGTGGAGATCAATTTTGTATAAAAGTTCATAGTGGAGATCAATTTTATATAAAAGTGCACAGTGGAAATCAATTTTATATAAAAGTGCACAGTGGAGATCAATTTTATATAAAATTGCATAGTGGAGAACAATTTTTATATAAAAGTGCATAGTGGAGATCAATTTTTATATAAAAATGCATAGTGGAGTTCAATTTTATATAAAAGTTCATAGTGGAGATCAATTTTATTTAAAAGTGCACAGTGGAGATCAATTTTATATAAAATTGCATAGTGGAGAACAATTTTATATAAAAGTGCATAGTGGAGATCAATTTTTATATAAAAATGCATAGTGGAGATCAATTTTATATAAAAGTGCATAGTGGAGATCAATTTTTATATAAAAATGCAAAGTGGAGATCAATTTTATATAAAAGTGCATAGTGGAGATCAATTTTATATAAAAGTTCATAGTGGAGATCAATTTTATATAAAAGTGCACAGTGGAGATCAATTTTATATAAAATTGCATAGTGGAGAACAATTTTATATAAAAGTGCATAGTGGAGATCAATTTTTATATAAAAATGCAAAGTGGAGATCAATTTTATATAAAAGTGCACAGTGGAGATCAATTTTATATAAAATTGCATAGTGGAGAACAATTTTATATAAAAGTGCATAGTGGAGATCAATTTTGTATAAAAGTTCATAGTGGAGATCAATTTTATATAAAAGTGCACAGTGGAGATCAATTTTATATAAAATTGCATAGTGGAGAACAATTTTATATAAAAGTGCATAGTGGAGATCAATTTTTATATAAAAATGCATAGTGGAGATCAATTTTATATAAAAGTGCACAGTGGAGATCAATTTTATATAAAATTGCATAGTGGAGAACAATTTTATATAAAAGTGCATAGTGGAGATCAATTTTGTATAAAAGTTCATAGTGGAGATCAATTTTATATAAAAGTGCACAGTGGAAATCAATTTTATATAAAAGTGCACAGTGGAGATCAATTTTATATAAAATTGCATAGTGGAGAACAATTTTATATAAAAGTGCATAGTGGAGATCAATTTTTATATAAAAATGCATAGTGGAGTTCAATTTTATATAAAAGTTCATAGTGGAGATCAATTTTATTTGAAAGTGCACAGTGGAGATCAATTTTATATAAAATTGCATAGTGGAGAACAATTTTATATAAAAGTGCATAGTGGAGATCAATTTTTATATAAAAATGCATAGTGGAGATCAATTTTATATAAAAGTGCATAGTGGAGATCAATTTTTATATAAAAATGCATAGTGGAGATCAATTTTATATAAAAGTGCACAGTGGAGATCAATTTTATATAAAATTGCATAGTGGAGATCAATTTTATATAAAAATGCATAGTGGAGATCAATTTTATATAAAAGTGCACAGTGGAGATCAATTTTATGTAAAATTGCATAGTGGAGAACAATTTTATATAAAAGTGCATAGTGGAGATCAATTTTATATAAAAGTGCATAGTGGAGATCAATTTTTATATAAAAATGCATAGTGGAGATCAATTTTATATAAAAGTGCATAGTGGAGATCAATTTTATATAAAAGTTCATAGTGGAGATCAAGTTTATATAAAAGTGCACAGTGGAGATCAATTTTATATAAAATTGCATAGTGGAGAACAATTTTATATAAAAGTGCATAGTGGAGATCAATTTTTATATAAAAATGCATAGTGGAGAACAATTTTATATAAAAGTGCATAGTGGAGATCAATTTTATATAAAAGTTCATAGTGGAGATCAATTTTATATAAAAGTGCACAGTGGAGATCAATTTTATATAAAATTGCATAGTGGAGAACAATTTTATATAAAAGTGCATAGTGGAGATCAATTTTTATATAAAAATGCATAGTGGAGATCAATTTTATATAAAAGTGCATAGTGGAGATCAATTTTTATATAAAAATGCATAGTGGAGATCAATTTTATATAAAAGTGCACAGTGGAGATCAATTTTATATAAAAGTGCACAGTGGAGATCAATTTTATATAAAAGTTCATAGTGGAGATCAATTTTATATAAAAGTTCAGAGTGGAGATCAAGTTTATATAAAAGTGCACAGTGGAGATCAATTTTATATAAAATTGCATAGTGGAGAACAATTTTATATAAAATTGCATAGTGGAGAACAATTTTATATAAAAGTGCATAGTGGAGATCAATTTTTATATAAAAATGCATAGTGGAGATCAATTTTATATAAAAGTGCATAGTGGAGATCAATTTTATATAAAAGTTCATAGTGGAGATCAAGTTTATATAAAAGTGCACAGTGGAGATCAATTTTATATAAAATTGCATAGTGGAGAACAATTTTATATAAAAGTGCATAGTGGAGATCAATTTTTATATAAAAATGCATAGTGGAGATCAATTTTATATAAAAGTGCACAGTGGAGATCAATTTTATATAAAATTGCATAGTGGAGAACAATTTTATATAAAAGTGCATAGTGGAGATCAATTTTTATATAAAAATGCATAGTGGAGATCAATTTTATATAAAAGTTCATAGTGGAGATCAATTTTATATAAAAGTTCAGAGTGGAGATCAAGTTTATATAAAAGTGCACAGTGGAGATCAGTTTTATATAAAAGTGCACAGTGGAGATCAATTTTATATAAAAGTTCATAGTGGAGATCAATTTTATATAAAAGTGCATAGTGGAGAACAATTTTATATAAAAGTGCATAGTGGAGATCAATTTTTATATAAAAATGCATAGTGGAGATCAATTTTATATAAAAGTTCATAGTGGAGATCAATTTTATATAAAAGTTCAGAGTGGAGATCAAGTTTATATAAAAGTGCACAGTGGAGATCAATTTTATATAAAATTGCATAGTGGAGAACAATTTTATATAAAATTGCATAGTGGAGAACAATTTTATATAAAAGTGCATAGTGGAGATCAATTTTTATATAAAAATGCATAGTGGAGAACAATTTTATATAAAAGTGCATAGTGGAGATCAATTTTATATAAAAGTTCATAGTGGAGATCAATTTTATATAAAAGTGCACAGTGGAGATCAATTTTATATAAAATTGCATAGTGGAGAACAATTTTATATAAAAGTGCATAGTGGAGATCAATTTTTATATAAAAATGCATAGTGGAGATCAATTTTATATAAAAGTGCATAGTGGAGATCAATTTTTATATAAAAATGCATAGTGGAGATCAATTTTATATAAAAGTGCACAGTGGAGATCAATTTTATATAAAAGTGCACAGTGGAGATCAATTTTATATAAAAGTGCACAGTGGAGATCAATTTTATATAAAAGTTCATAGTAGAGATCAATTTTATATAAAAGTGCACAGTGGAGATCAATTTTATATAAAATTGCATAGTGGAGAACAATTTTATATAAAAGTGCATAGTGGAGATCAAATTTTATATAAAAATGCATAGTGGAGATCAATTTTATATAAAAGTGCACAGTGGAGATCAATTTTATATAAAATTGCAAAGTGGAGATCAATTTTATATAAAAGTGCACAGTGGAGATCAATTTTATATAAAATTGCATAGTGGAGATCAATTTTATATAAAAGTGCATAGTGGAGATCAATTTTATATAAAAGTGCATAGTGGAGATCAATTTTATATAAAAGTGCATAGTGGAGATCAATTTTATATAAAAGTGCACAGTGGAGATCAATTTTATATAAAATTGCATAGTGGAGATCAATTTTATATAAAAGTGCATAGTGGAGATCAATTTTTATATAAAAATGCATAGTGGAGATCAATTTTATATAAAAGTGCACAGTGGAGATCAATTTTATATAAAATTGCATAGTGGAGAACAATTTTATATAAAAGTGCATAGTGGAGATCAATTTGTATATGAAAATGCATAGTGGAGATCAATTTGTATATGAAAATGCATAGTGGAGAACAATTTTATATAAAAGTGCATAGTGGAGATCAATTTTATATAAAAGTGCACAGTGGAGATCAATTTTTTATAAAAGTTCATAGTGGAGATCAATTTTATATAAAAGTGCACAGTGGAGATCAATTTTATATAAAAGTGCACAGTGGAGATCAATTTTATATATAATTGCATAGTGGAGATCCATTTTATATAAAAGTTCATAGTGGAGATTAATTTTATATAAAAGTGCATAGTGGAGATCAATTTTATATAAAATTGCATAGTGGAGAACAATTTTATATAAAAGTTCATAGTGGAGATCAATTTTATATAAAAGTGCACAGTGGAGATCAATTTTATATAAAATTGCATAGCGGAGATCAATTTTATATAAAAATGCATAGTGGAGATCAATTTTTTTATAAAAATGCATAGTGGAGAACAATTTTATATAAAAGTGCATAGTGGAGATCAATTTTATATAAAAGTTCATAGTGGAGATCAATTTTATATAAAAGTGCACAGTGGAGATCAATTTTATATAAAAGTGCACAGTGGAGATCAATTTTATATAAAATTGCATAGTGGAGATCAATTTTATATAAAAGTGCATAGTGGAGATCAATTTTATATAAAAGTGCATAGTGGAGATCAATTTTTATATAAAATTGCATAGTGGAGAACAATTTTATATAAAAGTGCATAGTGGAGATCAATTTTATATAAAATTTCATAGTGGAGATCAATTTTATATAAAAGTGCACAGTGGAGATCAATTTTATATAAAAGTGCATAGTGGAGATCAATTTTATATAAAAGTGCATAGTGGAGATCAATTTTATATAAAAGTGCACAGTGGAGATCAATTTTATATAAAATTGCATAGTGGAGAACAATTTTATATAAAAGTGCATAGTGGAGATCAATTTTATATAAAATTGCATAGTGGAGAACAATTTTATATAAAAGTGCATAGTGGAGATCAATTTTTATATAAAAATGCAAAGTGGAGATCAATTTTATATAAAAGTGCACAGTGGAGATCAATTTTATATAAAAGTGCACAGTGGAAATCAATTTTATATAAAAGTGCACAGTGGAGATCAATTTTATATAAAATTGCATAGTGGAGAACAATTTTATATAAAAGTGCATAGTGGAGATCAATTTTTATATAAAAATGCATAGTGGAGAACAATTATATAAAAGTGCATAGTGGAGATCAATTTTATATAAAATTGCATAGTGGAGAACAATTTTATATAAAAGTGCATAGTGGAGATCAATTTTTATATAAAAATGCATAGTGGAGAACAATTTTACATAAAAGTGCACAGTGGAGATCAATTTTATATAAAATTGCATAGTGGAGATCAATTTTATATAAAAGTGCACAGTGGAGATCAATTTTATATAAAAGTGCACAGTGGAGATCCATTTTATATAAAAGTGCACAGTGGAGATCAATTTTATATATAATTGCATAGTGGAGATCCATTTTATATAAAAGTGCACAGTGTAGATCAATTTTATATAAAAGTGCATAGTGGAGATCAATTTTTATATAAAAGTGCACAGTGGAGATCAATTTTATATAAAATTGCATAGTGGAGAACAATTTTATATAAAAGTTCATAGTGGAGATTAATTTTATATAAAAGTGCATAGTGGAGATCAATTTTATATAAAATTGCATAGTGGAGAACAATTTTATATAAAAGTTCATAGTGGAGATCAATTTTATATAAAAGTGCACAGTGGAGATCAATTTTATATAAAATTGCATAGTGGAGATCAATTTTATATAAAAGTGCATAGTGGAGATCAATTTTTATATAAAAATGCATAGTGGAGAACAATTTTATATAAAAGTGCATAGTGGAGATCAATTTTATATAAAATTTCATAGTGGAGATCAATTTTATATAAAAGTGCACAGTGGAGATCAATTTTATATAAAAGTGCATAGTGGAGATCAATTTTATATAAAAGTGCATAGTGGAGATCAATTTTATATAAAAGTGCACAGTGGAGATCAATTTTATATAAAATTGCATAGTGGAGAACAATTTTATATAAAAGTGCATAGTGGAGATCAATTTTTATATAAAAATGCATAGTGGAGAACAATTTTATATAAAAGTGCATAGAGGAGATCAATTTTTATATAAAAATGCATAGTGGAGATCAATTTTATATAAAAGTGCATAGTGGAGATCAATTTTATATAAAAGTGCACAGTGGAGATCAATTTTATATAAAAGTTCATAGTGGAGATCAATTTTATATAAAAGTGCACAGTGGAGATCAATTTTATATAAAAGTGCACAGTGGAGATCAATTTTATATATAATTGCATAGTGGAGATCCATTTTATATAAAAGTGCACAGTGTAGATCAATTTTATATAAAAGTGCATAGTGGAGATCAATTTTATATAAAAGTGCACAGTGGAGATCAATTTTATATAAAATTGCATAGTGGAGAACAATTTTATATAAAAGTTCATAGTGGAGATTAATTTTATATAAAAGTGCATAGTGGAGATCAATTTTATATAAAATTGCATAGTGGAGAACAATTTTATATAAAAGTTCATAGTGGAGATCAATTTTATATAAAAGTGCACAGTGGAGATCAATTTTATATAAAATTGCATAGTGGAGATCAATTTTATATAAAAGTGCATAGTGGAGATCAATTTTTATATAAAAATGCATAGTGGAGAACAATTTTATATAAAAGTGCATAGTGGAGATCAATTTTATATAAAAGTTCATAGTGGAGATCAATTTTATATAAAAGTGCACAGTGGAGATCAATTTTATATAAAAGTGCACAGTGGAGATCAATTTTATATAAAATTGCATAGTGGAGATCAATTTTATATAAAAGTGCATAGTGGAGATCAATTTTATATAAAAGTGCATAGTGGAGATCAATTTTTATATAAAAATGCATAGTGGAGAACAATTTTATATAAAAGTGCATAGTGGAGATCAATTTTATATAAAAGTTCATAGTGGAGATCAATTTTATATAAAAGTGCACAGTGGAGATCAATTTTATATAAAATTGCATAGTGGAGAACAATTTTATATAAAAGTGCATAGTGGAGATCAATTTTTATATAAAAATGCATAGTGGAGATCAATTTTATATAAAAGTGCACAGTGGAGATCAATTTTATATAAAATTGCATAGTGGAGAACAATTTTATATAAAAGTGCATAGTGGAGATCAATTTTGTATAAAAGTTCATAGTGGAGATCAATTTTATATAAAAGTGCACAGTGGAAATCAATTTTATATAAAAGTGCACAGTGGAGATCAATTTTATATAAAATTGCATAGTGGAGAACAATTTTATATAAAAGTGCATAGTGGAGATCAATTTTGTATAAAAGTTCATAGTGGAGATCAATTTTATATAAAAGTGCACAGTGGAAATCAATTTTATATAAAAGTGCACAGTGGAGATCAATTTTATATAAAATTGCATAGTGGAGAACAATTTTATATAAAAGTGCATAGTGGAGATCAATTTTGTATAAAAGTTCATAGTGGAGATCAATTTTATATAAAAGTGCACAGTGGAAATCAATTTTATATAAAAATTCACAGTGGAGATCAATTTTATATAAAATTGCATAGTGGAGAACAATTTTATATAAAAGTGCATAGTGGAGATCAATTTTTATATAAAAATGCATAGTGGAGATCAATTTTATATAAAATTGCATAGTGGAGAACAATTTTATATAAAAGTGCATAGTGGAGATCAATTTTTATATAAAAGTGCATAGTGGAGATCAATTTTTATATAAAAATGCATAGTGGAGATCAATTTTATATAAAAGTGCACAGTGGAGATCAATTTTATATAAAAATGCACAGTGGATATCAATTTTGTATAAAAATGCATAGTGAAGATCAATTTTATATAAAAGTGCATAGTGGAGATCAATTATTAGAAAAAGTGCATAGTGGAGATCAATTTTATATAAAATTGCACAGTGGAGATCAATTTTATATAAAAGTGCACAGTGGAGATCAATTTTATATAAAATTGCATAGTGGAGATCAATTTTATATAAAAGTGCATAGTGAAGATCAATTTTATATAAAAGTGCATAGTGGAGATCAGTTTTATATAAAAGTGCACAGTGGAGATCAATTTTATATAAAATTGCATAGTGGAGAACAATTTTATATAAAAGTGCATAGTGGAGATCAATTTTTATATAAAAATGCATAGTGGAGATCAATTTCATATAAAAGTGCATAGTGGAGATCAATTTTATATAAAAGTTCATAGTGGAGATCAATTTTATATAAAAGTGCACAGTGGAGATCAATTTTATATAAAATTGCATAGTGGAGAACAATTTTATATAAAAGTGCATAGTGGAGATCAATTTTTATATAAAAATGCAAAGTGGAGATCAATTTTATATAAAAGTGCATAGTGGAGATCAATTTTATATAAAAGTTCATAGTGGAGATCAATTTTATATAAAAGTGCACAGTGGAGATCAATTTTATATAAAATTGCATAGTGGAGAACAATTTTATATAAAAGTGCATAGTGGAGATCAATTTTGTATAAAAGTTCATAGTGGAGATCAATTTTATATAAAAGTGCACAGTGGAGATCAATTTTATATAAAATTGCATAGTGGAGAACAATTTTATATAAAAGTGCATAGTGGAGATCAATTTTTATATAAAAATGCATAGTGGAGAACAATTTTATATAAAAGTGCATAGTGGAGATCAATTTTATATAAAATTGCATAGTGGAGAACAATTTTATATAAAAGTGCATAGTGGAGATCAATTTTTATATAAAAATGCATAGTGGAGAACAATTTTATATAAAAGTGCACAGTGGAGATCAATTTTATATAAAATTGCATAGTGGAGATCAATTTTATATAAAAGTGCATAGTGGAGATCAATTTTATATAAAAGTGCATAGTGGAGATCAATTTTTATATAAAATTGCATAGTGGAGAACAATTTTATATAAAAGTGCATAGTGGAGATCAATTTTATATAAAAGTTCATAGTGGAGATCAATTTTATATAAAAGTGCACAGTGGAGATCAATTTTATATAAAATTGCATAGTGGAGAACAATTTTATATAAAAGTGCATAGTGGAGATCAATTTTTATATAAAAATGCATAGTGGAGATCAATTTTATATAAAAGTGCACAGTGGAGATCAATTTTATATAAAATTGCATAGTGGAGAACAATTTTATATAAAAGTGCATAGTGGAGATCAATTTTATATAAAAGTTCATAGTGGAGATCAATTTTATATAAAAGTGCACAGTGGAGATCAATTTTATATAAAATTGCATAGTGGAGAACAATTTTATATAAAAGTGCATAGTGGAGATCAATTTTTATATAAAAATGCATAGTGGAGATCAATTTTATATAAAAGTGCACAGTGGAGATCAATTTTATATAAAATTGCATAGTGGAGAACAATTTTATATAAAAGTGCATAGTGGAGATCAATTTTATATAAAAGTTCATAGTGGAGATCAATTTTATATAAAAGTGCACAGTGGAGATCAATTTTATATAAAATTGCATAGTGGAGAACAATTTTATATAAAAGTGCATAGTGGAGATCAATTTTTATATAAAAATGCATAGTGGAGATCAATTTTATATAAAAGTGCACAGTGGAGATCAATTTTATATAAAATTGCATAGTGGAGAACAATTTTATATAAAAGTGCATAGTGGAGATCAATTTTGTATAAAAGTTCATAGTGGAGATCAATTTTATATAAAAGTGCACAGTGGAAATCAATTTTATATAAAAGTGCACAGTGGAGATCAATTTTATATAAAATTGCATAGTGGAGAACAATTTTATATAAAAGTGCATAGTGGAGATCAATTTTTATATAAAAATGCATAGTGGAGTTCAATTTTATATAAAAGTTCATAGTGGAGATCAATTTTATTTAAAAGTGCACAGTGGAGATCAATTTTATATAAAATTGCATAGTGGAGAACAATTTTATATAAAAGTGCATAGTGGAGATCAATTTTTATATAAAAATGCATAGTGGAGATCAATTTTATATAAAAGTGCATAGTGGAGATCAATTTTTATATAAAAATGCAAAGTGGAGATCAATTTTATATAAAAGTGCATAGTGGAGATCAATTTTATATAAAAGTTCATAGTGGAGATCAATTTTATATAAAAGTGCACAGTGGAGATCAATTTTATATAAAATTGCATAGTGGAGAACAATTTTATATAAAAGTGCATAGTGGAGATCAATTTTTATATAAAAATGCAAAGTGGAGATCAATTTTATATAAAAGTGCACAGTGGAGATCAATTTTATATAAAATTGCATAGTGGAGAACAATTTTATATAAAAGTGCATAGTGGAGATCAATTTTGTATAAAAGTTCATAGTGGAGATCAATTTTACATAAAAGTGCACAGTGGAGATCAATTTTATATAAAATTGCATAGTGGAGAACAATTTTATATAAAAGTGCATAGTGGAGATCAATTTTTATATAAAAATGCATAGTGGAGAACAATTTTATATAAAAGTGCATAGTGGAGATCAATTTTATATAAAATTGCATAGTGGAGAACAATTTTATATAAAAGTGCATAGTGGAGATCAATTTTTATATAAAAATGCATAGTGGAGAACAATTTTATATAAAAGTGCACAGTGGAGATCAATTTTATATAAAATTGCATAGTGGAGATCAATTTTATATAAAAGTGCATAGTGGAGATCAATTTTATATAAAAGTGCATAGTGGAGATCAATTTTATATAAAAGTGCACAGTGGAGATCAATTTTATATAAAATTGCATAGTGGAGATCAATTTTATATAAAAGTGCATAGTGGAGATCAATTTTATATAAAAGTTCATAGTGGAGATCAATTTTATATAAAAGTGCACAGTGGAGATCAATTTTATATAAAAGTTCATAGTGGAGATCAATTTTGTATAAAAGTTCATAGTGGAGATCAATTTTAGATAAAAGTGCATAGTGGAGATCAATTTTTATATAAAATTGCATAGTGGAGAACAATTTTATATAAAAGTGCATAGTGGTGATCAATTTTATATAAAAGTTCATAGTGGAGATCAATTTTATATAAAAGTGCACAGTGGAGATCAATTTTATATAAAATTGCATAGTGGAGAACAATTTTATATAAAAGTGCATAGTGGAGATCAATTTTTATATAAAAATGCATAGTGGAGATCAATTTTATATAAAAGTGCACAGTGGAGATCAATTTTATATAAAATTGCATAGTGGAGAACAATTTTATATAAAAGTGCATAGTGGAGATCAATTTTATATAAAAGTTCATAGTGGAGATCAATTTTATATAAAAGTGCACAGTGGAGATCAATTTTATATAAAATTGCATAGTGGAGAACAATTTTATATAAAAGTGCATAGTGGAGATCAATTTTTATATAAAAATGCATAGTGGAGATCAATTTTATATAAAAGTGCACAGTGGAGATCAATTTTATATAAAATTGCATAGTGGAGAACAATTTTATATAAAAGTGCATAGTGGAGATCAATTTTGTATAAAAGTTCATAGTGGAGATCAATTTTATATAAAAGTGCACAGTGGAAATCAATTTTATATAAAAGTGCACAGTGGAGATCAATTTTATATAAAATTGCATAGTGGAGAACAATTTTATATAAAAGTGCATAGTGGAGATCAATTTTTATATAAAAATGCATAGTGGAGTTCAATTTTATATAAAAGTTCATAGTGGAGATCAATTTTATTTGAAAGTGCACAGTGGAGATCAATTTTATATAAAATTGCATAGTGGAGAACAATTTTATATAAAAGTGCATAGTGGAGATCAATTTTTATATAAAAATGCATAGTGGAGATCAATTTTATATAAAAGTGCATAGTGGAGATCAATTTTTATATAAAAATGCATAGTGGAGATCAATTTTATATAAAAGTGCACAGTGGAGATCAGTTTTATATAAAAGTGCACAGTGGAGATCAATTTTATATAAAAGTTCATAGTGGAGATCAATTTTATATAAAAGTGCACAGTGGAGATCAATTTTATATAAAATTGCATAGTGGAGAACAATTTTATATAAAAGTGCATAGTGGAGATCAATTTTTATATAAAAATGCATAGTGGAGATCAATTTTATATAAAAGTGCACAGTGGAGATCAATTTTATATAAAATTGCATAGTGGAGATCAATTTTATATAAAAATGCATAGTGGAGATCAATTTTATATAAAAGTGCACAGTGGAGATCAATTTTATGTAAAATTGCATAGTGGAGAACAATTTTATATAAAAGTGCATAGTGGAGATCAATTTTATATAAAAGTGCATAGTGGAGATCAATTTTTATATAAAAATGCATAGTGGAGATCAATTTTATATAAAAGTGCATAGTGGAGATCAATTTTATATAAAAGTTCATAGTGGAGATCAAGTTTATATAAAAGTGCACAGTGGAGATCAATTTTATATAAAATTGCATAGTGGAGAACAATTTTATATAAAAGTGCATAGTGGAGATCAATTTTTATATAAAAATGCATAGTGGAGAACAATTTTATATAAAAGTGCATAGTGGAGATCAATTTTATATAAAAGTTCATAGTGGAGATCAATTTTATATAAAAGTGCACAGTGGAGATCAATTTTATATAAAATTGCATAGTGGAGAACAATTTTATATAAAAGTGCATAGTGGAGATCAATTTTTATATAAAAATGCATAGTGGAGATCAATTTTATATAAAAGTGCATAGTGGAGATCAATTTTTATATAAAAATGCATAGTGGAGATCAATTTTATATAAAAGTGCACAGTGGAGATCAATTTTATATAAAAGTGCACAGTGGAGATCAATTTTATATAAAAGTTCATAGTGGAGATCAATTTTATATAAAAGTTCAGAGTGGAGATCAAGTTTATATAAAAGTTCATAGTGGAGATCAAGTTTATATAAAAGTGCACAGTGGAGATCAATTTTATATAAAATTGCATAGTGGAGAACAATTTTATATAAAAGTGCATAGTGGAGATCAATTTTTATATAAAAATGCATAGTGGAGATCAATTTTATATAAAAGTGCACAGTGGAGATCAATTTTATATAAAATTGCATAGTGGAGAACAATTTTATATAAAAGTGCATAGTGGAGATCAATTTTTATATAAAAATGCATAGTGGAGATCAATTTTATATAAAAGTTCATAGTGGAGATCAATTTTATATAAAAGTTCAGAGTGGAGATCAAGTTTATATAAAAGTGCACAGTGGAGATCAGTTTTATATAAAAGTGCACAGTGGAGATCAATTTTATATAAAAGTTCATAGTGGAGATCAATTTTATATAAAAGTGCATAGTGGAGAACAATTTTATATAAAAGTGCATAGTGGAGATCAATTTTTATATAAAAATGCATAGTGGAGATCAATTTTATATAAAAGTTCATAGTGGAGATCAATTTTATATAAAAGTTCAGAGTGGAGATCAAGTTTATATAAAAGTGCACAGTGGAGATCAATTTTATATAAAATTGCATAGTGGAGAACAATTTTATATAAAATTGCATAGTGGAGAACAATTTTATATAAAAGTGCATAGTGGAGATCAATTTTTATATAAAAATGCATAGTGGAGAACAATTTTATATAAAAGTGCATAGTGGAGATCAATTTTATATAAAAGTTCATAGTGGAGATCAATTTTATATAAAAGTGCACAGTGGAGATCAATTTTATATAAAATTGCATAGTGGAGAACAATTTTATATAAAAGTGCATAGTGGAGATCAATTTTTATATAAAAATGCATAGTGGAGATCAATTTTATATAAAAGTGCATAGTGGAGATCAATTTTTATATAAAAATGCATAGTGGAGATCAATTTTATATAAAAGTGCACAGTGGAGATCAATTTTATATAAAAGTGCACAGTGGAGATCAATTTTATATAAAAGTGCACAGTGGAGATCAATTTTATATAAAAGTTCATAGTAGAGATCAATTTTATATAAAAGTGCACAGTGGAGATCAATTTTATATAAAATTGCATAGTGGAGAACAATTTTATATAAAAGTGCATAGTGGAGATCAAATTTTATATAAAAATGCATAGTGGAGATCAATTTTATATAAAAGTGCACAGTGGAGATCAATTTTATATAAAATTGCAAAGTGGAGATCAATTTTATATAAAAGTGCACAGTGGAGATCAATTTTATATAAAATTGCATAGTGGAGATCAATTTTATATAAAAGTGCATAGTGGAGATCAATTTTATATAAAAGTGCATAGTGGAGATCAATTTTATATAAAAGTGCATAGTGGAGATCAATTTTATATAAAAGTGCACAGTGGAGATCAATTTTATATAAAATTGCATAGTGGAGATCAATTTTATATAAAAGTGCATAGTGGAGATCAATTTTTATATAAAAATGCATAGTGGAGATCAATTTTATATAAAAGTGCACAGTGGAGATCAATTTTATATAAAATTGCATAGTGGAGAACAATTTTATATAAAAGTGCATAGTGGAGATCAATTTGTATATGAAAATGCATAGTGGAGAACAATTTTATATAAAAGTGCATAGTGGAGATCAATTTTATATAAAAGTGCACAGTGGAGATCAATTTTTTATAAAAGTTCATAGTGGAGATCAATTTTATATAAAAGTGCACAGTGGAGATCAATTTTATATAAAAGTGCACAGTGGAGATCAATTTTATATATAATTGCATAGTGGAGATCCATTTTATATAAAAGTTCATAGTGGAGATTAATTTTATATAAAAGTGCATAGTGGAGATCAATTTTATATAAAATTGCATAGTGGAGAACAATTTTATATAAAAGTTCATAGTGGAGATCAATTTTATATAAAAGTGCACAGTGGAGATCAATTTTATATAAAATTGCATAGCGGAGATCAATTTTATATAAAAATGCATAGTGGAGATCAATTTTTTTATAAAAATGCATAGTGGAGAACAATTTTATATAAAAGTGCATAGTGGAGATCAATTTTATATAAAAGTTCATAGTGGAGATCAATTTTATATAAAAGTGCACAGTGGAGATCAATTTTATATAAAAGTGCACAGTGGAGATCAATTTTATATAAAATTGCATAGTGGAGATCAATTTTATATAAAAGTGCATAGTGGAGATCAATTTTATATAAAAGTGCATAGTGGAGATCAATTTTTATATAAAAATGCATAGTGGAGAACAATTTTACATAAAAGTGCACAGTGGAGATCAATTTTATATAAAATTGCATAGTGGAGATCAATTTTATATAAAAGTGCACAGTGGAGATCAATTTTATATAAAAGTGCACAGTGGAGATCCATTTTATATAAAAGTGCACAGTGGAGATCAATTTTATATATAATTGCATAGTGGAGATCCATTTTATATAAAAGTGCACAGTGTAGATCAATTTTATATAAAAGTGCATAGTGGAGATCAATTTTATATAAAAGTGCACAGTGGAGATCAATTTTATATAAAATTGCATAGTGGAGAACAATTTTATATAAAAGTTCATAGTGGAGATTAATTTTATATAAAAGTGCATAGTGGAGATCAATTTTATATAAAATTGCATAGTGGAGAACAATTTTATATAAAAGTTCATAGTGGAGATCAATTTTATATAAAAGTGCACAGTGGAGATCAATTTTATATAAAATTGCATAGTGGAGATCAATTTTATATAAAAGTGCATAGTGGAGATCAATTTTTATATAAAAATGCATAGTGGAGAACAATTTTATATAAAAGTGCATAGTGGAGATCAATTTTATATAAAATTTCATAGTGGAGATCAATTTTATATAAAAGTGCACAGTGGAGATCAATTTTATATAAAAGTGCATAGTGGAGATCAATTTTATATAAAAGTGCATAGTGGAGATCAATTTTATATAAAAGTGCACAGTGGAGATCAATTTTATATAAAATTGCATAGTGGAGAACAATTTTATATAAAAGTGCATAGTGGAGATCAATTTTTATATAAAAATGCATAGTGGAGAACAATTTTATATAAAAGTGCATAGAGGAGATCAATTTTTATATAAGAATGCATAGTGGAGATCAATTTTATATAAAAGTGCATAGTGGAGATCAATTTTATATAAAAGTGCACAGTGGAGATCAATTTTATATAAAAGTTCATAGTGGAGATCAATTTTATATAAAAGTGCACAGTGGAGATCAATTTTATATAAAAGTGCACAGTGGAGATCAATTTTATATATAATTGCATAGTGGAGATCCATTTTATATAAAAGTGCACAGTGTAGATCAATTTTATATAAAAGTGCATAGTGGAGATCAATTTTATATAAAAGTGCACAGTGGAGATCAATTTTATATAAAATTGCATAGTGGAGAACAATTTTATATAAAAGTTCATAGTGGAGATTAATTTTATATAAAAGTGCATAGTGGAGATCAATTTTATATAAAATTGCATAGTGGAGAACAATTTTATATAAAAGTTCATAGTGGAGATCAATTTTATATAAAAGTGCACAGTGGAGATCAATTTTATATAAAATTGCATAGTGGAGATCAATTTTATATAAAAGTGCATAGTGGAGATCAATTTTTATATAAAAATGCATAGTGGAGAACAATTTTATATAAAAGTGCATAGTGGAGATCAATTTTATATAAAAGTTCATAGTGGAGATCAATTTTATATAAAAGTGCACAGTGGAGATCAATTTTATATAAAAGTGCACAGTGGAGATCAATTTTATATAAAATTGCATAGTGGAGATCAATTTTATATAAAAGTGCATAGTGGAGATCAATTTTATATAAAAGTGCATAGTGGAGATCAATTTTTATATAAAAATGCATAGTGGAGAACAATTTTATATAAAAGTGCATAGTGGAGATCAATTTTATATAAAAGTTCATAGTGGAGATCAATTTTATATAAAAGTGCACAGTGGAGATCAATTTTATATAAAATTGCATAGTGGAGAACAATTTTATATAAAAGTGCATAGTGGAGATCAATTTTTATATAAAAATGCATAGTGGAGATCAATTTTATATAAAAGTGCACAGTGGAGATCAATTTTATATAAAATTGCATAGTGGAGAACAATTTTATATAAAAGTGCATAGTGGAGATCAATTTTGTATAAAAGTTCATAGTGGAGATCAATTTTATATAAAAGTGCACAGTGGAAATCAATTTTATATAAAAGTGCACAGTGGAGATCAATTTTATATAAAATTGCATAGTGGAGAACAATTTTATATAAAAGTGCATAGTGGAGATCAATTTTGTATAAAAGTTCATAGTGGAGATCAATTTTATATAAAAGTGCACAGTGGAAATCAATTTTATATAAAAGTGCACAGTGGAGATCAATTTTATATAAAATTGCATAGTGGAGAACAATTTTATATAAAAGTGCATAGTGGAGATCAATTTTGTATAAAAGTTCATAGTGGAGATCAATTTTATATAAAAGTGCACAGTGGAAATCAATTTTATATAAAAATTCACAGTGGAGATCAATTTTATATAAAATTGCATAGTGGAGAACAATTTTATATAAAAGTGCATAGTGGAGATCAATTTTTATATAAAAATGCATAGTGGAGATCAATTTTATATAAAATTGCATAGTGGAGAACAATTTTATATAAAAGTGCATAGTGGAGATCAATTTTTATATAAAAGTGCATAGTGGAGATCAATTTTTATATAAAAATGCATAGTGGAGATCAATTTTATATAAAAGTGCACAGTGGAGATCAATTTTATATAAAAATGCACAGTGGATATCAATTTTGTATAAAAATGCATAGTGAAGATCAATTTTATATAAAAGTGCATAGTGGAGATCAATTATTAGAAAAAGTGCATAGTGGAGATCAATTTTATATAAAATTGCATAGTGGAGAACAATTTTATATAAAAGTGCATAGTGGAGATCAATTTTTATATAAAAATGCATAGTGGAGATCAATTTTATATAAAAGTGCATAGTGGAGATCAATTTTATATAAAAGAGCACAGTGGAGATCAATTTTATATAAAATTGCACAGTGGAGATCAATTTTATATAAAAGTGCACAGTGGAGATCAATTTTATATAAAATTGCATAGTGGAGATCAATTTTATATAAAAGTGCATAGTGAAGATCAATTTTATATAAAAGTGCATAGTGGAGATCAGTTTTATATAAAAGTGCACAGTGGAGATCAATTTTATATAAAATTGCATAGTGGAGAACAATTTTATATAAAAGTGCATAGTGGAGATCAATTTTTATATAAAAATGCATAGTGGAGATCAATTTCATATAAAAGTGCATAGTGGAGATCAATTTTATATAAAAGTTCATAGTTAAGATCAAGTTTATATAAAAGTGCACAGTGGAGATCAATTTTATATAAAATTGCATAGTGGAGAACAATTTTATATAAAAGTGCATAGTGGAGATCAATTTTTATATACAAATGCATAGTGGAGATCAATTTTATATAAAAGTGCACAGTGGAGATCAATTTTATATAAAATTGCATAGTGGAGATCAATTTTATATAAAAGTTCATAGTGGAGATCAATTTTATATAAAAGTGCACAGTGGAGATGAATTTTATATAAAAGTGCACAGTGGAGATCAATTTTATATAAAATTGCATAGTGGAGATCAATTTTATATAAAAGTGCATAGTGGAGATCAATTTTATATAAAAGTGCATAGTGGAGATCAATTTTATATAAAAGTGCACAGTGGAGATCAATTTTATATAAAATTGCATAGTGGAGAACAATTTTATATAAAAGTGCATAGTGAAGATCAATTTTTATATAAAAATGCATAGTGGAGAACAATTTTATATAAAAGTGCATAGTGGAGATCAATTTTATATAAAAGTTCATAGTGGAGATCAATTTTATATAAAAGTGCACAGTGGAGATCAATTTTATATAAAAGTGCACAGTGGAGATCAATTTTATATAAAATTGCATAGTGGAGATCAATTTTATATAAAAGTGCATAGTGGAGATCAATTTTATATAAAAGTGCATAGTGGAGATCAATTTTTATATAAAATTGCATAGTGGAGAACAATTTTATATCAAAGTGCATAGTGGAGATCAATTTTATATAAAAGTTCATAGTGGAGATCAATTTTATATAAAAGTGCACAGTGGAGATCAATTTTATATAAAATTGCATAGTGGAGAACAATTTTATATAAAAGTGCATAGTGGAGATCAATTTTTATATAAAAATGCAAAGTGGAGATCAATTTTATATAAAAGTGCACAGTGGAGATCAATTTTATATAAAATTGCATAGTGGAGAACAATTTTATATAAAAGTGCATAGTGGAGATCAAATTTTATATAAAAATGCATAGTGGAGATCAATTTTATATAAAAGTGCACAGTGGAGATCAATTTTATATAAAATTGCAAAGTGGAGATCAATTTTATATAAAAGTGCACAGTGGAGATCAATTTTATATAAAATTGCATAGTGGAGATCAATTTTATATAAAAGTGCATAGTGGAGATCAATTTTATATAAAAGTGCATAGTGGAGATCAATTTTATATAAAAGTGCATAGTGGAGATCAATTTTATATAAAAGTGCACAGTGGAGATCAATTTTATATAAAATTGCATAGTGGAGATCAATTTTATATAAAAGTGCATAGTGGAGATCAATTTTTATATAAAAATGCATAGTGGAGATCAATTTTATATAAAAGTGCACAGTGGAGATCAATTTTATATAAAATTGCATAGTGGAGAACAATTTTATATAAAAGTGCATAGTGGAGATCAATTTGTATATGAAAATGCATAGTGGAGAACAATTTTATATAAAAGTGCATAGTGGAGATCAATTTTATATAAAAGTGCACAGTGGAGATCAATTTTTTATAAAAGTTCATAGTGGAGATCAATTTTATATAAAATTGCATAGTGGAGAACAATTTTATATAAAAGTGCATAGTGGAGATCAATTTTTATATAAAAATGCATAGTGGAGAACAATTTTATATAAAAGTGCATAGTGGAGATCAATTTTATATAAAAGTTCATAGTGGAGATCAATTTTATATAAAAGTGCACAGTGGAGATCAATTTTATATAAAATTGCATAGTGGAGAACAATTTTATATAAAAGTGCATAGTGGAGATCAATTTTTATATAAAAATGCATAGTGGAGATCAATTTTATATAAAAGTGCACAGTGGAGATCAATTTTATATAAAATTGCATAGTGGAGAACAATTTTATATAAAAGTGCATAGTGGAGATCAATTTTGTATAAAAGTTCATAGTGGAGATCAATTTTATATAAAAGTGCACAGTGGAAATCAATTTTATATAAAAGTGCACAGTGGAGATCAATTTTATATAAAATTGCATAGTGGAGAACAATTTTATATAAAAGTGCATAGTGGAGATCAATTTTGTATAAAAGTTCATAGTGGAGATCAATTTTATATAAAAGTGCACAGTGGAAATCAATTTTATATAAAAGTGCACAGTGGAGATCAATTTTATATAAAATTGCATAGTGGAGAACAATTTTATATAAAAGTGCATAGTGGAGATCAATTTTGTATAAAAGTTCATAGTGGAGATCAATTTTATATAAAAGTGCACAGTGGAAATCAATTTTATATAAAAATTCACAGTGGAGATCAATTTTATATAAAATTGCATAGTGGAGAACAATTTTATATAAAAGTGCATAGTGGAGATCAATTTTTATATAAAAATGCATAGTGGAGATCAATTTTATATAAAATTGCATAGTGGAGAACAATTTTATATAAAAGTGCATAGTGGAGATCAATTTTTATATAAAAGTGCATAGTGGAGATCAATTTTTATATAAAAATGCATAGTGGAGATCAATTTTATATAAAAGTGCACAGTGGAGATCAATTTTATATAAAAATGCACAGTGGATATCAATTTTGTATAAAAATGCATAGTGAAGATCAATTTTATATAAAAGTGCATAGTGGAGATCAATTATTAGAAAAAGTGCATAGTGGAGATCAATTTTATATAAAATTGCATAGTGGAGAACAATTTTATATAAAAGTGCATAGTGGAGATCAATTTTTATATAAAAATGCATAGTGGAGATCAATTTTATATAAAAGTGCATAGTGGAGATCAATTTTATATAAAAGAGCACAGTGGAGATCAATTTTATATAAAATTGCACAGTGGAGATCAATTTTATATAAAAGTGCACAGAGGAGATCAATTTTATATAAAATTGCATAGTGGAGATCAATTTTATATAAAAGTGCATAGTGAAGATCAATTTTATATAAAAGTGCATAGTGGAGATCAGTTTTATATAAAAGTGCACAGTGGAGATCAATTTTATATAAAATTGCATAGTGGAGAACAATTTTATATAAAAGTGCATAGTGGAGATCAATTTTTATATAAAAATGCATAGTGGAGATCAATTTCATATAAAAGTGCATAGTGGAGATCAATTTTATATAAAAGTTCATAGTTAAGATCAAGTTTATATAAAAGTGCACAGTGGAGATCAATTTTATATAAAATTGCATAGTGGAGAACAATTTTATATAAAAGTGCATAGTGGAGATCAATTTTTATATACAAATGCATAGTGGAGATCAATTTTATATAAAAGTGCACAGTGGAGATCAATTTTATATAAAATTGCATAGTGGAGATCAATTTTATATAAAAGTTCATAGTGGAGATCAATTTTATATAAAAGTGCACAGTGGAGATGAATTTTATATAAAAGTGCACAGTGGAGATCAATTTTATATAAAATTGCATAGTGGAGATCAATTTTATATAAAAGTGCATAGTGGAGATCAATTTTATATAAAAGTGCATAGTGGAGATCAATTTTATATAAAAGTGCACAGTGGAGATCAATTTTATATAAAATTGCATAGTGGAGAACAATTTTATATAAAAGTGCATAGTGAAGATCAATTTTTATATAAAATTGCATAGTGGAGAACAATTTTATATAAAAGTGCATAGTGGAGATCAATTTTTATATAAAAATGCAAAGTGGAGATCAATTTTATATAAAAGTGCACAGTGGAGATCAATTTTATATAAAATTGCATAGTGGAGAACAATTTTATATAAAAGTGCATAGTGGAGATCAAATTTTATATAAAAATGCATAGTGGAGATCAATTTTATATAAAAGTGCACAGTGGAGATCAATTTTATATAAAATTGCAAAGTGGAGATCAATTTTATATAAAAGTGCACAGTGGAGATCAATTTTATATAAAATTGCATAGTGGAGATCAATTTTATATAAAAGTGCATAGTGGAGATCAATTTTATATAAAAGTGCATAGTGGAGATCAATTTTATATAAAAGTGCATAGTGGAGATCAATTTTATATAAAAGTGCACAGTGGAGATCAATTTTATATAAAATTGCATAGTGGAGATCAATTTTATATAAAAGTGCATAGTGGAGATCAATTTTTATATAAAAATGCATAGTGGAGATCAATTTTATATAAAAGTGCACAGTGGAGATCAATTTTATATAAAATTGCATAGTGGAGAACAATTTTATATAAAAGTGCATAGTGGAGATCAATTTGTATATGAAAATGCATAGTGGAGAACAATTTTATATAAAAGTGCATAGTGGAGATCAATTTTATATAAAAGTGCACAGTGGAGATCAATTTTTTATAAAAGTTCATAGTGGAGATCAATTTTATATAAAAGTGCACAGTGGAGATCAATTTTATATAAAAGTGCACAGTGGAGATTAATTTTATATATAATTGCATAGTGGAGATCCATTTTATATAAAAGTTCATAGTGGAGATTAATTTTATATAAAAGTGCATAGTGGAGATCAATTTTATATAAAATTGCATAGTGGAGAACAATTTTATATAAAAGTTCATAGTGGAGATCAATTTTATATAAAAGTGCACAGTGGAGATCAATTTTATATAAAATTGCATAGCGGAGATCAATTTTATATAAAAATGCATAGTGGAGATCAATTTTTATATAAAAATGCATAGTGGAGAACAATTTTATATAAAAGTGCATAGTGGAGATCAATTTTTATATAAAAATGCATAGTGGAGATCAATTTTATATAAAATTGCATAGTGGAGATCAATTTTATATAAAAGTGCATAGTGGAGATCAATTTTTATATAAAAATGCATAGTGGAGATCAATTTTATATAAAAGTGCATAGTGAAGATCAATTTTATATAAAAGTGCATAGTGGAGATCAGTTTTATATAAAAGTGCATAGTGGAGATCAATTATTAGAAAAAGTGCATAGTGGAGATCAATTTTATATAAAATTACATAGTGGAGAACAATTTTATATAAAAGTGCATAGTGGAGATCAATTTTTATATAAAAATGCATAGTGGAGATCAATTTTATTTAAAAGTGCATAGTGGAGATCAATTTTATATAAAAGAGCACAGTGGAGATCAATTTTATATAAAATTGCACAGTGGAGATCAATTTTATATAAAAGTGCACAGTGGAGATCAATTTTATATAAAATTGCATAGTGGAGATCAATTTTATATAAAAGTGCATAGTGAAGATCAATTTTATATAAAAGTGCATAGTGGAGATCAGTTTTATATAAAAGTGCACAGTGGAGATCAATTTTATATAAAATTGCATAGTGGAGAACAATTTTATATAAAAGTGCATAGTGGAGATCAATTTTTATATAAAAATGCATAGTGGAGATCAATTTTATATAAAATTGCATAGTGGAGATCAATTTTATATAAAAGTGCATAGTGGAGATCAATTTTTATATAAAAATGCATAGTGGAGATCAATTTCATATAAAAGTGCATAGTGGAGATCAATTTTATATAAAAGTTCATAGTGGAGATCAAGTTTATATAAAAGTGCACAGTGGAGATCAATTTTATATAAAATTGCATAGTGGAGAACAATTTTATATAAAAGTGCATAGTGGAGATCAATTTTTATATACAAATGCATAGTGGAGATCAAGTTTATATAAAAGTGCACAGTGGAGATCAATTTTATATAAAATTGCATAGTGGAGAACAATTTTATATAAAAGTGCATAGTGGAGATCAATTTTTATATAAAAATGCATAGTGGAGATCAATTTTATATAAAAGTTCATAGTGGAGATCAATTTTATATAAAAGTGCACAGTGGAGATGAATTTTATATAAAAGTGCACAGTGGAGATCAATTTTATATAAAATTGCATAGTGGAGATCAATTTTATATAAAAGTTCATAGTGGAGATCAATTTTATATAAAAGTGCACAGTGGAGATCAATTTTATATAAAAGTGCATAGTGGAGATCAATTTTTATATAAAAATGCATAGTGGAGAACAATTTTATATAAAAGTGCATAGTGGAGATCAATTTTATATAAAAGTTCATAGTGGAGATCAATTTTATATAAAAGTGCACAGTGGAGATCAATTTTATATAAAATTGCATAGCGGAGATCAATTTTATATAAAAATGCATAGTGGAGATCAATTTTTATATAAAAATGCATAGTGGAGAACAATTTTATATAAAAGTGCATAGTGGAGATCAATTTTATATAAAAGTTCATAGTGGAGATCAATTTTATATAAAAGTGCACAGTGGAGATCAATTTTATATAAAAGCGCACAGTGGAGATCAATTTTATATAAAAGTGCATAGTGGAGATCAATTTTATATAAAAGTGCATAGTGGAGATCAATTTTTATATAAAAATGCATAGTGGAGAACAATTTTATATAAAAGTGCATAGTGGAGATCAATTTTATATAAAAGTTCATAGTGGAGATCAATTTTATATCAAAGTGCACAGTGGAGATCAATTTTATATAAAATTGCATAGTGGAGAACAATTTTATATAAAAGTGCATAGTGGAGATCAATTTTTATATAAAAATGCATAGTGGAGATCAATTTTATATAAAAGTGCACAGTGGAGATCAATTTTATATAAAATTGCATAGTGGAGAACAATTTTATATAAAAGTGCATAGTGGAGATCAATTTTGTATAAAAGTTCATAGTGGAGATCAATTTTATATAAAAGTGCACAGTGGAAATCAATTTTATATAAAAGTGCACAGTGGAGATCAATTTTATATAAAATTGCATAGTGGAGAACAATTTTATATAAAAGTGCATAGTGGAGATCAATTTTTATATAAAAATGCATAGTGGAGATCAATTTTATATAAAATTGCACAGTGGAGATCAATTTTATATAAAAGTGCATAGTGGAGATCAATTTTATATAAAAGTGCATAGTGGAGATCAATTTTTATATAAAAATGCATAGTGGAGAACAATTTTATATAAAAGTGCATAGTGGAGATCAATTTTATATAAAAGTTCATAGTGGAGATCAATTTTATATAAAAGTGCACAGTGGAGATCAATTTTATATAAAAGTGCACAGTGGAGATCAATTTTATATAAAATTGCATAGTGGAGAACAATTTTATATAAAAGTGCATAGTGGAGATCAATTTTTATATAAAAATGCATAGTGGAGATCAATTTTATATAAAAGTGCATAGTGGAGATCAATTTTTATATAAAAATGCATAGTGGAGATCAATTTTATAAAAAAGTGCACAGTGGAGATCAATTTTATATAAAAGTGCACAGTGGAGATCAATTTTATATAAAAGTTCATAGTGGAGATCAATTTTATATAAAAGTGCACAGTGGAGATCAATTTTATATAAAATTGCATAGTGGAGAACATTTTTATATAAAAGTGCATAGTGGAGATCAATTTTTATATAAAAATGCATAGTGGAGAACAATTTTATATAAAAGTGCATAGTGGAGATCAATTTTATATAAAAGTTCATAGTGGAGATCAATTTTATATAAAAGTGCACAGTGGAGATCAATTTTATATAAAATTGCATAGTGGAGATCAATTTTATATAAAAGTGCATAGTGGAGATCAATTTTATATAAAAGTGCACAGTGGAGATCAATTTTTTATAAAAGTTCATAGTGGAGATCATTTTTATATAAAAGTGCACAGTGGAGATCAATTTTATATAAAAGTGCACAGTGGAGATCAATTTTATATATAATTGCATAGTGGAGATCCATTTTATATAAAAGTTCATAGTGGAGATTAATTTTATATAAAAGTGCATAGTGGAGATCAATTTTATATAAAATTGCATAGTGGAGAACAATTTTATATAAAAGTTCATAGTGGAGATCAATTTTATATAAAAGTGCACAGTGGAGATCAATTTTATATAAAATTGCATAGCGGAGATCAATTTTATATAAAAATGCATAGTGGAGATCAATTTTTATATAAAAATGCATAGTGGAGAACAATTTTATATAAAAGTGCATAGTGGAGATCAATTTTATATAAAAGTGCACAGTGGAGATCAATTTTATATAAAATTGCATAGTGGAGAACAATTTTATATAAAAGTGCATAGTGGAGATCAATTTTGTATAAAAGTTCATAGTGGAGATCAATTTTATATAAAAGTGCACAGTGGAAATCAATTTTATATAAAAGTGCACTGTGGAGATCAATTTTATATAAAATTGCATAGTGGAGAACAATTTTATATAAAAGTGCATAGTGGAGATCAATTTTTATATAAAAATGCATAGTGGAGATCAATTTTATATAAAATTGCACAGTGGAGATCAATTTTATATAAAAGTGCATAGTGGAGAACAATTTTATATAAAAGTGCATAGTGGAGATCAATTTTGTATAAAAGTTCATAGTGGAGATCAATTTTATATAAAAGTGCACAGTGGAAATCAATTTTATATAAAAGTGCACTGTGGAGATCAATTTTATATAAAATTGCATAGTGGAGAACAATTTTATATAAAAGTGCATAGTGGAGATCAATTTTTATATAAAAATGCATAGTGGAGATCAATTTTATATAAAATTGCACAGTGGAGATCAATTTTATATAAAAGTGCATAGTGGAGATCAATTTTATATAAAAGTGCATAGTGGAGATCAATTTTTATATAAAAATGCATAGTGGAGAACAATTTTATATAAAAGTGCATAGTGGAGATCAATTTTATATAAAAGTTCATAGTGGAGATCAATTTTATATAAAAGTGCACAGTGGAGATCAATTTTATATAAAAGTGCACAGTGGAGATCAATTTTATATAAAATTGCATAGTGGAGAACAATTTTATATAAAAGTGCATAGTGGAGATCAATTTTTATATAAAAATGCATAGTGGAGATCAATTTTATATAAAAGTGCATAGTGGAGATCAATTTTTATATAAAAATGCATAGTGGAGATCAATTTTATAAAAAAGTGCACAGTGGAGATCAATTTTATATAAAAGTGCACAGTGGAGATCAATTTTATATAAAAGTTCATAGTGGAGATCAATTTTATATAAAAGTGCACAGTGGAGATCAATTTTATATAAAATTGCATAGTGGAGAACAATTTTATATAAAAGTGCATAGTGGAGATCAATTTTTATATAAAAATGCATAGTGGAGAACAATTTTATATAAAAGTGCATAGTGGAGATCAATTTTATATAAAAGTTCATAGTGGAGATCAATTTTATATAAAAGTGCACAGTGGAGATCAATTTTATATAAAATTGCATAGTGGAGATCAATTTTATATAAAAGTGCATAGTGGAGATCAATTTTATATAAAAGTGCACAGTGGAGATCAATTTTTTATAAAAGTTCATAGTGGAGATCATTGTTATATAAAAGTGCACAGTGGAGATCAATTTTATATAAAAGTGCACAGTGGAGATCAATTTTATATATAATTGCATAGTGGAGATCCATTTTATATAAAAGTTCATAGTGGAGATTAATTTTATATAAAAGTGCATAGTGGAGATCAATTTTATATAAAATTGCATAGTGGAGAACAATTTTATATAAAAGTTCATAGTGGAGATCAATTTTATATAAAAGTGCACAGTGGAGATCAATTTTATATAAAATTGCATAGCGGAGATCAATTTTATATAAAAATGCATAGTGGAGATCAATTTTTAAATAAAAATGCATAGTGGAGAACAATTTTATATAAAAGTGCATAGTGGAGATCAATTTTATATAAAAGTTCACAGTGGAGATCAATTTTATATAAAAGTGCACAGTGGAGATCAATTTTATATAAAAGCGCACAGTGGAGATCAATTTTATATAAAAGTGCATAGTGGAGATCAATTTTATATAAAAGTGCATAGTGGAGATCAATTTTTATATAAAAATGCATAGTGGAGAACAATTTTATATAAAAGTGCATAGTGGAGATCAATTTTATATAAAAGTTCATAGTGGAGATCAATTTTATATCAAAGTGCACAGTGGAGATCAATTTTATATAAAATTGCATAGTGGAGAACAATTTTATATAAAAGTGCATAGTGGAGATCAATTTTTATATAAAAATGCATAGTGGAGATCAATTTTATATAAAAGTGCACAGTGGAGATCAATTTTATATAAAATTGCATAGTGGAGAACAATTTTATATAAAAGTGCATAGTGGAGATCAATTTTGTATAAAAGTTCATAGTGGAGATCAATTTTATATAAAAGTGCACAGTGGAAATCAATTTTATATAAAAGTGCACAGTGGAGATCAATTTTATATAAAATTGCATAGTGGAGAACAATTTTATATAAAAGTGCATAGTGGAGATCAATTTTTATATAAAAATGCATAGTGGAGATCAATTTTATATAAAAGTGCACAGTGGAGATCAATTTTATATAAAATTGCATAGCGGAGATCAATTTTATATAAAAATGCATAGTGGAGATCAATTTTTATATAAAAATGCATAGTGGAGAACAATTTTATATAAAAGTGCATAGTGGAGATCAATTTTTATATAAAAATGCATAGTGGAGATCAATTTTATATAAAATTGCACAGTGGAGATCAATTTTATATAAAAGTGCATAGTGGAGATCAATTTTATATAAAAGTGCATAGTGGAGATCAATTTTTATATAAAAATGCATAGTGGAGAACAATTTTATATAAAAGTGCATAGTGGAGATCAATTTTATATAAAAGTTCATAGTGGAGATCAATTTTATATAAAAGTGCACAGTGGAGATCAATTTTATATAAAATTGCATAGTGGAGAACAATTTTATATAAAAGTGCATAGTGGAGATCAATTTTTATATAAAAATGCATAGTGGAGAACAATTTTATATAAAAGTGCATAGTGGAGATCAATTTTATATAAAAGTTCATAGTGGAGATCAATTTTATATAAAAGTGCACAGTGGAGATCAATTTTATATAAAATTGCATAGTGGAGATCAATTTTATATAAAAGTGCATAGTGGAGATCAATTTTATATAAAAGTGCACAGTGGAGATCAATTTTTTATAAAAGTTCATAGTGGAGATCATTTTTATATAAAAGTGCACAGTGGAGATCAATTTTATATAAAAGTGCACAGTGGAGATCATTTTTATACATAATTGCATAGTGGAGATCCATTTTATATAAAAGTTCATAGTGGAGATTAATTTTATATAAAAGTGCATAGTGGAGATCAATTTTATATAAAATTGCATAGTGGAGAACAATTTTATATAAAAGTTCATAGTGGAGATCAATTTTATATAAAAGTGCACAGTGGAGATCAATTTTATATAAAATTGCATAGCGGAGATCAATTTTATATAAAAATGCATAGTGGAGATCAATTTTTATATAAAAATGCATAGTGGAGAACAATTTTATATAAAAGTGCATAGTGGAGATCAATTTTATATAAAAGTGCACAGTGGAGATCAATTTTATATAAAATTGCATAGTGGAGAACAATTTTATATAAAAGTGCATAGTGGAGATCAATTTTGTATAAAAGTTCATAGTGGAGATCAATTTTATATAAAAGTGCACAGTGGAAATCAATTTTATATAAAAGTGCACAGTGGAGATCAATTTTATATAAAATTGCATAGTGGAGAACAATTTTATATAAAAGTGCATAGTGGAGATCAATTTTTATATAAAAATGCATAGTGGAGATCAATTTTATATAAAATTGCACAGTGGAGATCAATTTTATATAAAAGTGCATAGTGGAGATCAATTTTATATAAAAGTGCATAGTGGAGATCAATTTTTATATAAAAATGCATAATGGAGAACAATTTTATATAAAAGTGCATAGTGGAGATCAATTTTATATAAAAGTTCATAGTGGAGATCAATTTTATATAAAAGTGCACAGTGGAGATCAATTTTATATAAAAGTGCACAGTGGAGATCAATTTTATATAAAATTGCATAGTGGAGAACAATTTTATATAAAAGTGCATAGTGGAGATCAATTTTTATATAAAAATGCATAGTGGAGATCAATTTTATATAAAAGTGCATAGTGGAGATCAATTTTTATATAAAAATGCATAGTGGAGATCAATTTTATAAAAAAGTGCACAGTGGAGATCAATTTTATATAAAAGTGCACAGTGGAGATCAATTTTATATAAAAGTTCATAGTGGAGATCAATTTTATATAAAAGTGCACAGTGGAGATCAATTTTTATATAAAAATGCATAGTGGAGAACAATTTTATATAAAAGTGCATAGTGGAGATCAATTTTATATAAAAGTTCATAGTGGAGATCAATTTTATATAAAAGTGCACAGTGGAGATCAATTTTATATAAAATTGCATAGTGGAGATCAATTTTATATAAAAGTGCATAGTGGAGATCAATTTTATATAAAAGTGCACAGTGGAGATCAATTTTTTATAAAAGTTCATAGTGGAGATCATTTTTATATAAAAGTGCACAGTGGAGATCAATTTTATATAAAAGTGCACAGTGGAGATCAATTTTATATATAATTGCATAGTGGAGATCCATTTTATATAAAAGTTCATAGTGGAGATTAATTTTATATAAAAGTGCATAGTGGAGATCAATTTTATATAAAATTGCATAGTGGAGAACAATTTTATATAAAAGTTCATAGTGGAGATCAATTTTATATAAAAGTGCACAGTGGAGATCAATTTTATATAAAATTGCATAGCGGAGATCAATTTTATATAAAAATGCATAGTGGAGATCAATTTTTATATAAAAATGCATAGTGGAGAACAATTTTATATAAAAGTGCATAGTGGAGATCAATTTTATATAAAAGTGCACAGTGGAGATCAATTTTATATAAAATTGCATAGTGGAGAACAATTTTATATAAAAGTGCATAGTGGAGATCAATTTTGTATAAAAGTTCATAGTGGAGATCAATTTTATATAAAAGTGCACAGTGGAAATCAATTTTATATAAAAGTGCACAGTGGAGATCAATTTTATATAAAATTGCATAGTGGAGAACAATTTTATATAAAAGTGCATAGTGGAGATCAATTTTTATATAAAAATGCATAGTGGAGATCAATTTTATATAAAATTGCACAGTGGAGATCAATTTTATATAAAAGTGCATAGTGGAGATCAATTTTATATAAAAGTGCATAGTGGAGATCAATTTTTATATAAAAATGCATAGTGGAGAACAATTTTATATAAAAGTGCATAGTGGAGATCAATTTTATATAAAAGTTCATAGTGGAGATCAATTTTATATAAAAGTGCACAGTGGAGATCAATTTTATATAAAAGTGCACAGTGGAGATCAATTTTATATAAAATTGCATAGTGGAGAACAATTTTATGTAAAAGTGCATAGTGGAGATCAATTTTTATATAAAAATGCATAGTGGAGATCAATTTTATATAAAAGTGCATAGTGGAGATCAATTTTTATATAAAAATGCATAGTGGAGATCAATTTTATAAAAAAGTGCACAGTGGAGATCAATTTTATATAAAAGTGCACAGTGGAGATCAATTTTATATAAAAGTTCATAGTGGAGATCAATTTTATATAAAAGTGCACAGTGGAGATCAATTTTATATAAAATTGCATAGTGGAGAACAATTTTATATAAAAGTGCATAGTGGAGATCAATTTTTATATAAAAATGCATAGTGGAGAACAATTTTATATAAAAGTGCATAGTGGAGATCAATTTTATATAAAAGTTCATAGTGGAGATCAATTTTATATAAAAGTGCACAGTGGAGATCAATTTTATATAAAATTGCATAGTGGAGATCAATTTTATATAAAAGTGCATAGTGGAGATCAATTTTATATAAAAGTGCACAGTGGAGATCAATTTTTTATAAAAGTTCATAGTGGAGATCATTTTTATATAAAAGTGCACAGTGGAGATCAATTTTATATAAAAGTGCACAGTGGAGATCAATTTTATATATAATTGCATAGTGGAGATCCATTTTATATAAAAGTTCATAGTGGAGATTAATTTTATATAAAAGTGCATAGTGGAGATCAATTTTATATAAAATTGCATAGTGGAGAACAATTTTATATAAAAGTTCATAGTGGAGATCAATTTTATATAAAAGTGCACAGTGGAGATCAATTTTATATAAAATTGCATAGCGGAGATCAATTTTATATAAAAATGCATAGTGGAGATCAATTTTTATATAAAAATGCATAGTGGAGAACAATTTTATATAAAAGTGCATAGTGGAGATCAATTTTATATAAAAGTGCACAGTGGAGATCAATTTTATATAAAATTGCATAGTGGAGAACAATTTTATATAAAAGTGCATAGTGGAGATCAATTTTGTATAAAAGTTCATAGTGGAGATCAATTTTATATAAAAGTGCACAGTGGAAATCAATTTTATATAAAAGTGCACAGTGGAGATCAATTTTATATAAAATTGCATAGTGGAGAACAATTTTATATAAAAGTGCATAGTGGAGATCAATTTTTATATAAAAATGCATAGTGGAGATCAATTTTATATAAAATTGCACAGTGGAGATCAATTTTATATAAAAGTGCATAGTGGAGATCAATTTTATATAAAAGTGCATAGTGGAGATCAATTTTTATATAAAAATGCATAGTGGAGAACAATTTTATATAAAAGTGCATAGTGGAGATCAATTTTATATAAAAGTTCATAGTGGAGATCAATTTTATATAAAAGTGCACAGTGGAGATCAATTTTATATAAAAGTGCACAGTGGAGATCAATTTTATATAAAATTGCATAGTGGAGAACAATTTTATGTAAAAGTGCATAGTGGAGATCAATTTTTATATAAAAATGCATAGTGGAGATCAATTTTATATAAAAGTGCATAGTGGAGATCAATTTTTATATAAAAATGCATAGTGGAGATCAATTTTATAAAAAAGTGCACAGTGGAGATCAATTTTATATAAAAGTGCACAGTGGAGATCAATTTTATATAAAAGTTCATAGTGGAGATCAATTTTATATAAAAGTGCACAGTGGAGATCAATTTTATATAAAATTGCATAGTGGAGAACAATTTTATATAAAAGTGCATAGTGGAGATCAATTTTTATATAAAAATGCATAGTGGAGAACAATTTTATATAAAAGTGCATAGTGGAGATCAATTTTATATAAAAGTTCATAGTGGAGATCAATTTTATATAAAAGTGCACAGTGGAGATCAATTTTATATAAAATTGCATAGTGGAGATCAATTTTATATAAAAGTGCATAGTGGAGATTAATTTTATATAAAAGTTCATAGTGGAGATTAATTTTATATAAAAGTGCATAGTGGAGATCAATTTTATATAAAATTGCATAGTGGAGAACAATTTTATATAAAAGTTCATAGTGGAGATCAATTTTATATAAAAGTGCACAGTGGAGATCAATTTTATATAAAATTGCATAGCGGAGATCAATTTTATATAAAAATGCATAGTGGAGATCAATTTTTATATAAAAATGCATAGTGGAGAACAATTTTATATAAAAGTGCATAGTGGAGATCAATTTTATATAAAAGTTCATAGTGGAGATCAATTTTATATAAAAGTGCACAGTGGAGATCAATTTTATATAAAAGCGCACAGTGGAGATCAATTTTATATAAAAGTGCATAGTGGAGATCAATTTTATATAAAAGTGCATAGTGGAGATCAATTTTTATATAAAAATGCATAGTGGAGAACAATTTTATATAAAAGTGCATAGTGGAGATCAATTTTATATAAAAGTTCATAGTGGAGATCAATTTTATATCAAAGTGCACAGTGGAGATCAATTTTATATAAAATTGCATAGTGGAGAACAATTTTATATAAAAGTGCATAGTGGAGATCAATTTTTATATAAAAATGCATAGTGGAGATCAATTTTATATAAAAGTGCACAGTGGAGATCAATTTTATATAAAATTGCATAGTGGAGAACAATTTTATATAAAAGTGCATAGTGGAGATCAATTTTGTATAAAAGTTCATAGTGGAGATCAATTTTATATAAAAGTGCACAGTGGAAATCAATTTTATATAAAAGTGCACAGTGGAGATCAATTTTATATAAAATTGCATAGTGGAGAACAATTTTATATAAAAGTGCATAGTGGAGATCAATTTTTATATAAAAATGCATAGTGGAGATCAATTTTATATAAAATTGCACAGTGGAGATCAATTTTATATAAAAGTGCATAGTGGAGATCAATTTTATATAAAAGTGCATAGTGGAGATCAATTTTTATATAAAAATGCATAGTGGAGAACAATTTTATATAAAAGTGCATAGTGGAGATCAATTTTATATAAAAGTTCATAGTGGAGATCAATTTTATATAAAAGTGCACAGTGGAGATCAATTTTATATAAAAGTGCACAGTGGAGATCAATTTTATATAAAATTGCATAGTGGAGAACAATTTTATATAAAAGTGCATAGTGGAGATCAATTTTTATATAAAAATGCATAGTGGAGATCAATTTTATATAAAAGTGCATAGTGGAGATCAATTTTTATATAAAAATGCATAGTGGAGATCAATTTTATAAAAAAGTGCACAGTGGAGATCAATTTTATATAAATGTGCACAGTGGAGATCAATTTTATATAAAAGTTCATAGTGGAGATCAATTTTATATAAAAGTGCACAGTGGAGATCAATTTTATATAAAATTGCATAGTGGAGAACAATTTTATATAAAAGTGCATAGTGGAGATCAATTTTTATATAAAAATGCATAGTGGAGAACAATTTTATATAAAAGTGCATAGTGGAGATCAATTTTATATAAAAGTTCATAGTGGAGATCAATTTTATATAAAAGTGCACAGTGGAGATCAATTTTATATAAAATTGCATAGTGGAGATCAATTTTATATAAAAGTGCATAGTGGAGATCAATTTTATATAAAAGTGCACAGTGGAGATCAATTTTTTATAAAAGTTCATAGTGGAGATCATTTTTATATAAAAGTGCACAGTGGAGATCAATTTTATATAAAAGTGCACAGTGGAGATCAATTTTATATATAATTGCATAGTGGAGATCCATTTTATATAAAAGTTCATAGTGGAGATTAATTTTATATAAAAGTGCATAGTGGAGATCAATTTTATATAAAATTGCATAGTGGAGATCAATTTTATATAAAAATGCATAGTGGAGATCAATTTTTATATAAAAATGCATAGTGGAGAACAATTTTATATAAAAGTGCATAGTGGAGATCAATTTTATATAAAAGTTCATAGTGGAGATCAATTTTATATAAAAGTGCACAGTGGAGATCAATTTTATATAAAAGCGCACAGTGGAGATCAATTTTATATAAAAGTGCATAGTGGAGATCAATTTTATATAAAAGTGCATAGTGGAGATCAATTTTTATATAAAAATGCATAGTGGAGAACAATTTTATATAAAAGTGCATAGTGGAGATCAATTTTATATAAAATTGCATAGTGGAGAACAATTTTATATAAAAGTGCATAGTGGAGATGAATTTTTATATAAAAATGCATAGTGGAGATCAATTTTATATAAAATTGCACAGTGGAGATCAATTTTATATAAAAGTGCATAGTGGAGATCAATTTTATATAAAAGTGCATAGTGGAGATCAATTTTTATATAAAAATGCATAGTGGAGAACAATTTTATATAAAAGTGCATAGTGGAGATCAATTTTATATAAAAGTTCATAGTGGAGATCAATTTTATATAAAAGTGCACAGTGGAGATCAATTTTATATAAAAGTGCACAGTGGAGATCAATTTTATATAAAATTGCATAGTGGAGAACAATTTTATATAAAAGTGCATAGTGGAGATCAATTTTTATATAAAAATGCATAGTGGAGATCAATTTTATATAAAAGTGCATAGTGGAGATCAATTTTTATATAAAAATGCATAGTGGAGATCAATTTTATAAAAAAGTGCACAGTGGAGATCAATTTTATATAAAAGTGCACAGTGGAGATCAATTTTATATAAAAGTTCATAGTGGAGATCAATTTTATATAAAAGTGCACAGTGGAGATCAATTTTATATAAAATTGCATAGTGGAGAACAATTTTATATAAAAGTGCATAGTGGAGATCAATTTTTATATAAAAATGCATAGTGGAGAACAATTTTATATAAAAGTGCATAGTGGAGATCAATTTTATATAAAAGTTCATAGTGGAGATCAATTTTATATAAAATTGCACAGTGGAGAACAATTTTATATAAAAGTGCACAGTGGAGATCAATTTTATATAAAATTGCATAGTGGAGATCAATTTTATATAAAAGTGCATAGTGGAGATCAATTTTATATAAAAGTGCATAGTGGAGATCAATTTTATATAAAAGTGCACAGTGGAGATCAATTTTATATAAAATTGCATAATGGAGATCAATTTTATATAAAAGTGCACAGTGGAGATCAATTTTATATAAAATTGCATAGTGGAGAACAATTTTATATAAAAGTGCATAGTGGAGATCAATTTGTATATGAAAATGCATAGTGGAGAACAATTTTATATAAAAGTGCATAGTGGAGATCAATTTTATATAAAAGTTCATAGTGGAGATCAATTTTATATAAAAGTGCACAGTGGAGATCAATTTTATATAAAATTGCATAGTGGAGAACAATTTTATATAAAAGTGCATAGTGGAGATCAATTTTTATATAAAAATGCATAGTGGAGATCAATTTTATATAAAAGTGCATAGTGGAGATCAATTTTTATATAAAAATGCATAGTGGAGATCAATTTTATATAAAAGTGCACAGTGGAGATCAATTTTATATAAAAGTGCACAGTGGAGATCAATTTTATATAAAAGTTCATAGTAGAGATCAATTTTATATAAAAGTGCACAGTGGAGATCAATTTTATATAAAATTGGATAGTGGAGAACAATTTTATATAAAATTGCATAGTGGAGAACAATTTTATATAAAAGTGCATAGTGGAGATCAATTTGTATATGAAAATGCATAGTGGAGAACAATTTTATATAAAAGTGCATAGTGGAGATCAATTTTATATAAAAGTTCATAGTGGAGATCAATTTTATATAAAAGTGCACAGTGGAGATCAATTTTATATAAAATTGCATAGTGGAGATCAATTTTATATAAAAGTGCATAGTGGAGATCAATTTTTATATAAAAATGCATAGTGGAGAACAATTTTATATAAAAGTGCATAGTGGAGATCAATTTTATATAAAAGTTCATAGTGGAGATCAATTTTATATAAAAGTGCACAGTGGAGATCAATTTTATATAAAAGTGCACAGTGGAGATCAATTTTATATAAAATTGCATAGTGGAGAACAATTTTATATAAAAGTGCATAGTGGAGATCAATTTTTATATAAAAATGCATAGTGGAGATCAATTTTATATAAAAGTGCATAGTGGAGATCAATTTTTATATAAAAATGCATAGTGGAGATCAATTTTATAAAAAAGTGCACAGTGGAGATCAATTTTATATAAAAGTGCACAGTGGAGATCAATTTTATATAAAAGTTCATAGTGGAGATCAATTTTATATAAAAGTGCACAGTGGAGATCAATTTTATATAAAATTGCATAGTGGAGAACAATTTTATATAAAAGTGCATAGTGGAGATCAATTTTTATATAAAAATGCATAGTGGAGAACAATTTTATATAAAAGTGCATAGTGGAGATCAATTTTATATAAAAGTTCATAGTGGAGATCAATTTTATATAAAAGTGCACAGTGGAGAACAATTTTATATAAAAGTGCACAGTGGAGATCAATTTTATATAAAATTGCATAGTGGAGATCAATTTTATATAAAAGTGCATAGTGGAGATCAATTTTATATAAAAGTGCATAGTGGAGATCAATTTTATATAAAAGTGCACAGTGGAGATCAATTTTATATAAAATTGCATAATGGAGATCAATTTTATATAAAAGTGCATAGTGGAGATCAATTTTATATAAAAGTTCATAGTGGAGATCAATTTTATATAAAAGTGCACAGTGGAGATCAATTTTATATAAAATTGCATAGTGGAGAACAATTTTATATAAAAGTGCATAGTGGAGATCAATTTTTATATAAAAATGCATAGTGGAGATCAATTTTATATAAAAGTGCATAGTGGAGATCAATTTTTATATAAAAATGCATAGTGGAGATCAATTTTATATAAAAGTGCACAGTGGAGATCAATTTTATATAAAAGTGCACAGTGGAGATCAATTTTATATAAAAGTTCATAGTAGAGATCAATTTTATATAAAAGTGCACAGTGGAGATCAATTTTATATAAAATTGGATAGTGGAGAACAATTTTATATAAAATTGCATAGTGGAGAACAATTTTATATAAAAGTGCATAGTGGAGATCAATTTGTATATGAAAATGCATAGTGGAGAACAATTTTATATAAAAGTGCATAGTGGAGATCAATTTTATATAAAAGTTCATAGTGGAGATCAATTTTATATAAAAGTGCACAGTGGAGATCAATTTTATATAAAATTGCATAGTGGAGAACAATTTTATATAAAAGTGCATAGTGGAGATCAATTTTTATATAAAAATGCATAGTGGAGATCAATTTTATATAAAAGTGCATAGTGGAGATCAATTTTTATATAAAAATGCATAGTGGAGATCAATTTTATATAAAAGTGCACAGTGGAGATCAATTTTATATAAAAGTGCACAGTGGAGATCAATTTTATATAAAAGTTCATAGTAGAGATCAATTTTATATAAAAGTGCACAGTGGAGATCAATTTTATATAAAATTGGATAGTGGAGAACAATTTTATATAAAAGTGCACAGTGGAGATCAATTTTTATATAAAAATGCATAGTGGAGATCAATTTTATATAAAAGTGCACAGTGGAGATCAATTTTATATAAAATTGCATAGTGGAGATCAATTTTATATAAAAGTGCACAGTGGAGATCAATTTTATATAAAATTGCATAGTGGAGATCAATTTTATATAAAAGTGCATAGTGGAGATCAATTTTATATAAAAGTGCATAGTGGAGATCAATTTTATATAAAAGTGCATAGTGGAGATCAATTTTATATAAAAGTGCACAGTGGAGATCAATTTTATATAAAATTGCATAGTGGAGATCAATCTTATATAAAAGTGCATAGTGGAGATCAATTTTTATATAAAAATGCATAGTGGAGATCAATTTTATATAAAAGTGCACAGTGGAGATCAATTTTATATAAAATTGCATAGTGGAGAACAATTTTATATAAAAGTGCATAGTGGAGATCAATTTGTATCTGAAAATGCATAGTGGAGAACAATTTTATATAAAAGTGCATAGTGGAGATCAATTTTATATAAAAGTTCATAGTGGAGATCAATTTTATATAAAAGTGCACAGTGGAGATCAATTTTATATAAAATTGCATATTGGAGAACAATTTTATATAAAAGTGCATAGTGGAGATCAATTTTTATATAAAAATGCATAGTGGAGATTAGGGATGAGCCGAACACCCCCCTGTTCGGTTCGCACCAGAACATGCGAACAGGAAAAAAGTTCGTTCGAACATGCGAACACCGTTAAAGTCTATGGGACACGAACATGAATAATCAAAAGTGCTAATTTTCAAGGCTTATATGCAAGTTATTGTCATAAAAAGTGTTTGGGGACCTGGGTCCTGCCCCAGGGGACATGGATCAATGCAAAAAAAAGTTTTAAAAACGGCCGTTTTTTAAGGAGCAGTGATTTTAATAATGCTTAAAGTCAAACAATAAAAGTGTAATATCCCTTTAAATTTCGTACCTGGGGGGGGTGTCTATAGTGTGCCTGTAAAGGGGCGCATGTTTCCTGTGTTTAGAACAGTCTGACAGCAAAATGACATTTTGAAGGAAAAAACTCATTTAAAACTACCCGCGGCTATTGCATTGCCGACAATACACATAGAAGTTCATTGATAAAAACGGCATGGGAATTCCCCAAAGGGGAACCCCGAACCAAAATTAAAAAAAAAAAATGACGTGGGGGTCCCCCTAAATTCCATACCAGGCCCTTCAGGTCTGGTATGGATATTAAGGGGAACCCCGGCCAAAATTTAAAAAAAAAAATGACGTGGGGTTCCCCCTAAATTCCATACCAGACCCTTCAGGTCTGGTATGGATTTTAAGGGGAACCCCGCGCCAAAAAAAAAAAAAAAAAAAAAGCGTGGGGTCCCCCCAAAAATCCATACCAGACCCTTATCCGAGCACGCAACCTGGCAGGCCGCAGGAAAAGAGGGGGGGACGAGAGTGCGGCCCCCCCTCCCTCCTGAACCGTACCAGGCCACATGCCCTCAACATTGGGAGGGTGCTTTGGGGTAGCCCCCCAAAACACCTTGTCCCCATGTTGATGAGGACAAGGGCCTCATCCCCACAACCCTGGCCGGTGGTTGTGGGGGTCTGCGGGCGGGGGGCTTATCGGAATCTGGAAGCCCCCTTTAACAAGGTGACCCCTAGATCCCGGCCCCCCTGTGTGAAATGGTAAGGGGGTACATAAGTACCCCTACCATTTCACGAAAAAAGTGTCAAAAATGTTAAAAATGACAAGAGACAGTTTTTGACAATTCCTTTATTTAAATGCTTCTTCTTTCTTCTATCTTCCTTCATCTTCTGGTTCTTCTGGCTCTTCTGGTTCTTCTGGTTCTTCCTCCGGCGTTCTCGTCCAGCATCTCCTCCGCGGCGTCTTCTGTCTTCTTCTCCTCGGGCCGCTCCGCACCCATGGCATGGGGGGAGGCTCCCGCTCTTCTCTTCTTCTTTTCTTCTTTTCTTCTTTTCTTCTCTTCTTCTCTTCTTCTTCATTTTCTTCTCCGGGCCACTCCGCAATCCATGCTGGCATGGAGGGAGGCTCCCGCTGTGTGATGGCGCTCCTCGTCTGACAGTTCTTAAATAACGGGGGGGCGGGGCCACCCGGTGACCCCGCCCCCCTCTGATGCACGGTGACTTGACGGGACTTCCCTGTGACGTCACGGGGAATGCCACAGGGAAGTCCCGTCAAGTCACCGTGCGTCAGAGGGGGGCGGGGTCACCGGGTGGCCCCGCCCCCCCCATTATTTAAGAACTGTCAGACGAGGAGTGCCGTCACACAGCGGGAGCCTCCCTCCATGCCAGCATGGATTGCGGAGCGGCCCGGAGAAGAAAATGAAGAAGAAGGGAAGAAGAGAAGAAAAGAAGAAAAGAAGAAAAGAAGAAGAGAAGAAGAGAAGAGCGGGAGCCTCCCCCCCATGCCATGGGTGCGGAGCGGCCCGAGGAGAAGAAGACAGAAGACGCCGTGGAGGAGATGCTGGACGAGAACGCCGGAGGAAGAACCAGAAGAACCAGAAGAGCCAGAAGAACCAGAAGATGATGGAAGATAGAAGAAAGAAGAAGCATTTAAATAAAGGAATTGTCAAAAACTGTCTCTTGTCATTTTTAACATTTTTGACACTTTTTTCGTGAAATGGTAGGGGTACTTATGTACCCACTTACCATTTCACACAGGGGGGGGCGGGATCTGGGGGTCACCTTGTTAAAGGGGGCTTCCAGATTCCGATAAGCCCCCCACCCGCAGACCCCCACAACCACCGGCCAGGGTTGTGGGGATGAGGCCCTTGTCCTCATCAACATGGGGACAAGGTGTTTTGGGGGGCTACCCCAAAGCACCCTCCCAATGTTGAGGGCATGTGGCCTGGTATGGTTCAGGAGGGAGGGGGGCCGCACTCTTGTCCCCCCCTCTTTTCCTGCGGCCTGCCAGGTTGCGTGCTCGGATAAGGGTCTGGTATGGATTTTTGGGGGGACCCCACGCCGTTTTTTTTTTTTTTTTTGGCGCGGGGTTCCCCTTAAAATCCATACCAGACCTGAAGGGTCTGGTATGGAATTTAGGGGGAACCCCACGTCATTTTTTTTTTTAAATTTTGGCCGGGGTTCCCCTTAATAACCATACCAGACCTGAAGGGCCTGGTATGGAATTTAGGGGACCCCCACGTCATTTTTTTTTTTAATTTTGGTTCGGGGTTCCCCTTTGGGGAATTCCCATGCCGTTTTTATCAATGAACTTCTATGTGTATTGTCGGCAATGCAATAGCCGCGGGTAGTTTTAAATGAGTTTTTTCCTTCAAAATGTCATTTTGCTGTCAGACTGTTCTAAACACAGGAAACATGCGCCCCTTTACAGGCACACTATAGACACCCCCAGGTACGAAATTTAAAGGGATATTACACTTTTATTGATTGACTTTAAGTATTATTAAAATCACTGCTCCTGAAAAAACGGCCGTTTTTAAAACTTTTTTTTGCATTGATCCATGTCCCCTGGGGCAGGACCCAGGTCCCCAAACACTTTTTATGACAATAACTTGCATATTAGCCTTTAAAATTAGCACTTTTGATTTCTCCCATAGACTTTTAAAGGGTGTTCCGCGGCATTCGAATTTGCCGCGAACACCCCAAATTGTTCGCTGTTCGGTGAACTTGTGAACAGCCAATGTTCGAGTCGAACATGAGTTCGACTCGAACTCGAAGCTCATCCCTAGTGGAGATCAATTTTATATAAAAGTGCATAGTGGAGATCAATTTTTATATAAAAATGCATAGTGGAGATCAATTTTATATAAAAGTGCACAGTGGAGATCAGTTTTATATAAAAGTGCACAGTGGAGATCAATTTTATATAAAAGTTCATAGTGGAGATCAATTTTATATAAAAGTGCACAGTGGAGATCAATTTTATATAAAAGTGCATAGTGGAGATCAATTTTTATATAAAAATGCATAGTGGAGATCAATTTTATATAAAAGTGCACAGTGGAGATCAATTTTATATAAAATTGCATAGTGGAGATCAATTTTATATAAAAGTGCATAGTGGAGATCAATTTTATATAAAAGTGCACAGTGGAGATCAATTTTATATAAACTTGCATAGTGGAGAACAATTTTATATAAAAGTGCATAGTGGAGATCAATTTTATATAAAAGTGCATAGTGGAGATCAATTTTTATATAAAAATGCATAGTGGAGATCAATTTTATATAAAAGTGCATAGTGGAGATCAATTTTATATAAAAGTGCATAGTGGAGATCAATTTTTATATAAAAATGCATAGTGGAGATCAATTTTATATAAAAGTGCATAGTGGAGATCAATTTTATATAAAAGTTCATAGTGGAGATCAAGTTTATATAAAAGTGCACAGTGGAGATCAATTTTATATAAAATTGCATAGTGGAGAACAATTTTATATAAAAGTGCATAGTGGAGATCAATTTTTATATAAAAATGCATAGTGGAGATCAATTTTATATAAAAGTGCACAGTGGAGATCAATTTTATATAAAAATGCATAGTGGAGATCAATTTTATATAAAAGTTCAGAGTGGAGATCAAGTTTACATAAAAGTGCACAGTGGAGATCAGTTTTATATAAAAGGGCACAGTGGAGATCAATTTTATATAAAAGTTCATAGTGGAGATCAATTTTATATAAAAGTGCACAGTGGAGATCAATTTTATATAAAATTGCATAGTGGAGAACAATTTTATATAAAAGTGCATAGTGGAGATCAATTTTATATAAAAGTGCATAGTGGAGATCAATTTTTATATAAAAATGCATAGTGGAGATCAATTTTATATAAAAGTGCATAGTGGAGATCAATTTTATATAAAAGTGCATAGTGGAGATCAATTTTTATATAAAAATGCATAGTGGAGATCAATTTTATATAAAAGTGCATAGTGGAGATCAATTTTATATAAAAGTTCATAGTGGAGATCAAGTTTATATAAAAGTGCACAGTGGAGATCAATTTTATATAAAATTGCATAGTGGAGAACAATTTTATATAAAAGTGCATAGTGGAGATCAATTTTTATATAAAAATGCATAGTGGAGATCAATTTTATATAAAAGTGCACAGTGGAGATCAATTTTATATAAAATTGCATAGTGGAGATCAATTTTATATAAAAGTGCATAGTGGAGATCAATTTTTATATAAAAATGCATAGTGGAGATCAATTTTATATAAAAGTGCATAGTGGAGATCAATTTTATATAAAAGTTCATAGTGGAGATCAAGTTTATATAAAAGTGCACAGTGGAGATCAATTTTATATAAAATTGCATAGTGGAGAACAATTTTATATAAAAGTGCATAGTGGAGATCAATTTTTATATAAAAATGCATAGTGGAGATCAATTTTATATAAAAGTGCACAGTGGAGATCAATTTTATATAAAATTGCATAGTGGAGAACAATTTTATATAAAAGTGCATAGTGGAGATCAATTTTTATATAAAAATGCATAGTGGAGATCAATTTTATATAAAAGTTCATAGTGGAGATCAATTTTATATAAAAGTTCAGAGTGGAGATCAAGTTTATATAAAAGTGCACAGTGGAGATCAATTTTATATAAAATTGCATAGTGGAGAACAATTTTATATAAAATTGCATAGTGGAGAACAATTTTATATAAAAGTGCATAGTGGAGTTCAATTTTTATATAAAAATGCATAGTGGAGAACAATTTTATATAAAAGTGCATAGTGGAGATCAATTTTATATAAAAGTTCATGGTGGAGATCAATTTTATATAAAAGTGCACAGTGGAGATCAATTTTATATAAAATTGCATAGTGGAGAACAATTTTATATAAAAGTGCATAGTGGAGATCAATTTTTATATAAAAATGCATAGTGGAGATCAATTTTATATAAAAGTGCACAGTGGAGATCAATTTTATATAAAATTGCATAGTGGAGATCAATTTTATATAAAAGTGCACAGTGGAGATCAATTTTATATAAAATTGCATAGTGGAGATCAATTTTATATAAAAGTGCATAGTGGAGATCAATTTTTATATAAAAATGCATAGTGGAGATCAATTTTATATAAAAGTGCATAGTGGAGATCAATTTTATATAAAAGTGCATAGTGGAGATCAATTTTTATATAAAAATGCATAGTGGAGATCAATTTTATATAAAAGTGCATAGTGGAGATCAATTTTATATAAAAGTTCATAGTGGAGATCAAGTTTATATAAAAATGCACAGTGGAGATCAATTTTACATAAAATTGCATAGTGGAGAACAATTTTATATAAAAGTGCATAGTGGAGATCAATTTTTATATAAAAATGCATAGTGGAGATCAATTTTATATAAAAGTGCACAGTGGAGATCAATTTTATATAAAATTGCATAGTGGAGAACAATTTTATATAAAAGTGCATAGTGGAGATCAATTTTTATATAAAAATGCATAGTGGAGATCAATTTTATATAAAAGTTCATAGTGGAGATCAATTTTATATAAAAGTGCACAGTGGAGATCAATTTTATATAAAATTGCATAGTGGAGAACAATTTTATATAAAAGTGCATAGTGGAGATCAATTTTTATATAAAAATGCATAGTGGAGATCAATTTTATATAAAAGTGCACAGTGGAGATCAATTTTATATAAAATTGCATAGTGGAGAACAATTTTATATAAAAGTGCATAGTGGAGATCAATTTTTATATAAAAATGCATAGTGGAGATCAATTTTATATAAAAGTGCATAGTGGAGATCAATTTTTATATAAAAATGCATAGTGGAGATCAATTTTATATAAAAGTGCACAGTGGAGATCAGTTTTATATAAAAGTGCACAGTGGAGATCAATTTTGTATAAAAGTTCATAGTGGAGATCAATTTTATATAAAAGTGCACAGTGGAGATCAATTTTATATAAAATTGCATAGTGGAGAACAATTTTATATAAAAGTGCATAGTGGAGATCAATTTTTATATAAAAATGCATAGTGGAGATCAATTTTATATAAAAGTGCACAGTGGAGATCAATTTTATATAAAATTGCATAGTGGAGATCAATTTTTATATAAAAATGCATAGTGGAGATCAATTTTATATAAAAGTGCATAGTGGAGATCAATTTTATATAAAAGTGCATAGTGGAGATCAATTTTTATATAAAAATGCATAGTGGAGATTAATTTTATATAAAAGTGCATAGTGGAGATCAATTTTATATAAAAGTTCATAGTGGAGATCAAGTTTATATAAAAGTGCACAGTGGAGATCAATTTTATATAAAATTGCATAGTGGAGAACAATTTTATATAAAAGTGCATATTGGAGATCAATTTTTATATAAAAATGCATAGTGGAGATCAATTTTATATAAAAGTGCACAGTGGAGATCAATTTTATATAAAATTTCATAGTGGAGAACAATTTTATATAAAAGTGCATAGTGGAGATCAATTTTTATATAAAAATGCATAGTGGAGATCAATTTTATATAAAAGTTCATAGTGGAGATCAATTTTATATAAAAGTTCAGAGTGGAGATCAAGTTTATATAAAAGTGCACAGTGGAGATCAATTTTATATAAAATTGCATAGTGGAGAACAATTTTATATAAAAGTGCATAGTGGAGATCAATTTTTATATAAAAATGCATAGTGGAGATCAATTTTATATAAAATTGCATAGTGGAGAACAATTTCATATAAAAGTGCATAGTGGAGATCAATTTTTATATAATAATGCATAGTGGAGATCAATTTTATATAAAAGTGCATAGTGGAGACCATTTTTTATTTAAAAATGCATAGTGGAGATCAATTTTATATAAAAGTGCATAGTGGAGATCAATTTTTATATAAAAATGCACAGTGGATATCAATTTTATATAAAAATGCATAGTGAAGATCAATTTTATATAAAAGTGCATAGTGGAGAGCAATTATTAGAAAAAGTGCATAGTGGAGATCAATTTTATATAAAATTGCATAGTGGAGAACAATTTTATATAAAAGTGCATAGTGGAGATCAATTTTTATATAAAAATGCATAGTGGAGATCAATTTTATATAAGAGTGCATAGTGGAGATCAATTTTATATAAAAGTTCATAGTGGAGATCAATTTTATATAAAAGTGCAGAGTGGAGATCAATTTTATATAAAATTGCACAGTGGAGATCAATTTTATATAAAAGTGCACAGTGGAGATCAATTTTATATAAAATTGCATAGTGGAGATCAATTTTATATAAAAGTGCATAGTGAAGATCAATTTTATATAAAAGTGCATAGTGGAGATCAATTTTATATAAAAGTGCACAGTGGAGATCAATTTTATATAAAATTGCATAGTGGAGAACAATTTTATATAAAAGTGCATAGTGGAGATCAATTTTTACATAAAAATGCATAGTGGAGATCAATTTTATATAAAAGTGCACAGTGGAGATCAATTTTATATAAAATTGCATAGTGGAGATCAATTTTATATAAAAGTGCATAGTGGAGATCAATTTTATATAAAAGTTCATAGTGGAGATCAATTTTATATAAAAGTGCACAGTGGAGATCAATTTTATATAAAATTGCATAGTGGAGAACAATTTTATATAAAAGTGCATAGTGGAGATCAATTTTTATATAAAAATGCATAGTGGAGATCAATTTTATATAAAAGTGCATAGTGGAGATCAATTTTTATATAAAAATGCATAGTGGAGATCAATTTTATATAAAAGTGCACAGTGGAGATCAGTTTTATATAAAAGTGCACAGTGGAGATCAATTTTATATAAAAGTTCATAGTGGAGATCAATTTTATATAAAAGTGCACAGTGGAGATCAATTTTATATAAAATTGCATAGTGGAGAACAATTTTATATAAAAGTGCATAGTGGAGATCAATTTTTATATAAAAATGCATAGTGGAGATCAATTTTATATAACAGTGCACAGTGGAGATCAATTTTATATAACATTGCATAGTGGAGATCAATTTTATATAAAAGTGCATAGTGGAGATCAATTTGATATAAAAGTGCACAGTGGTGATCAATTTTATATAAAATTGCATAGGGAGAACAATTTTATATAAAAGTGCATAGTGGAGATCAATTTTATATAAAAGTGCATAGTGGAGATCAATTTTTATATAAAAATGCATAGTGGAGGTCAATTTTATATAAAAGTGCATAGTGGAGATCAATTTTATATAAAAGTGCATAGTGGAGATCAATTTTTATATAAAAATGCATAGTGGAGATTAATTTTATATAAAAGTGCATAGTGGAGATCAATTTTATATAAAAGTTCATAGTGGAGATCAAGTTTATATAAAAGTGCACAGTGGAGATCAATTTTATATAAAATTGCATAGTGGAGAACAATTTTATATAAAAGTGCATATTGGAGATCAATTTTTATATAAAAATGCATAGTGGAGATCAATTTTATATAAAAGTGCACAGTGGAGATCAATTTTATATAAAATTTCATAGTGGAGAACAATTTTATATAAAAGTGCATAGTGGAGATCAATTTTTATATAAAAATGCATAGTGGAGATCAATTTTATATAAAAGTTCATAGTGGAGATCAATTTTATATAAAAGTTCAGAGTGGAGATCAAGTTTATATAAAAGTGCACAGTGGAGATCAATTTTATATAAAATTGCATAGTGGAGAACAATTTTATATAAAAGTGCATAGTGGAGATCAATTTTTATATAAAAATGCATAGTGGAGATCAATTTTATATAAAATTGCATAGTGGAGAACAATTTCATATAAAAGTGCATAGTGGAGATCAATTTTTATATAATAATGCATAGTGGAGATCAATTTTATATAAAAGTGCATAGTGGAGACCATTTTTTATTTAAAAATGCATAGTGGAGATCAATTTTATATAAAAGTGCATAGTGGAGATCAATTTTTATATAAAAATGCACAGTGGATATCAATTTTATATAAAAATGCATAGTGAAGATCAATTTTATATAAAAGTGCATAGTGGAGAGCAATTTTTATATAAAAATGCATAGTGGAGATCAATTTTATATAAAAGTGCACAGTGGAGATCAGTTTTATATAAAAGTGCACAGTGGAGATCAATTTTATATAAAAGTTCATAGTGGAGATCAATTTTATATAAAAGTGCACAGTGGAGATCAATTTTATATAAAATTGCATAGTGGAGAACAATTTTATATAAAAGTGCATAGTGGAGATCAATTTTTATATAAAAATGCATAGTGGAGATCAATTTTATATAAAAGTGCACAGTGGAGATCAATTTTATATAACATTGCATAGTGGAGATCAATTTTATATAAAAGTGCATAGTGGAGATCAATTTGATATAAAAGTGCACAGTGGTGATCAATTTTATATAAAATTGCATAGTGGAGAACAATTTTATATAAAAGTGCATAGTGGAGATCAATTTTATATAAAAGTGCATAGTGGAGATCAATTTTTATATAAAAATGCATAGTGGAGATCAATTTTAT